>NC_069131.1:44964106-45264106 GCF_026914265.1 Mya arenaria | reverse complement strand
GTATCATCTGAACTGCCCTGCCTATTTGAAACAGAGCGTAGATCACCCATTCTTGCTTATTCTGTTTATTACTCTGTTGGCATAAAACTGCAAATTCTGTTTCTTTTGTAGTTTCTGGGACACTGGTTTTGATGATGACTTGTTAGCAAATAAAGTCGCAATGAACCTCTTGTATGTTCAGGTAATATTTTGAAGCTTTTGTATTGGTATTCTACACAATTGGTCAAGGTATGTCAATTGAGAGAATATCAGTTCAACAAAGGTGGTTATCAGCTTTGAAAGTAGATGAAGTGTCAAGGGTAACCAAAGCTTACCTAGCAAGACCTTTGTACCCTAAATGGCATGAAAGATCTGTTACATCTAATAATATGATCCGGGCAGGCGTCAAATTCACCTGAAACTGAAAAACTTTTGTTAGGGTTGACATATCTAAGTTAGGGTTGACATATATTGACAAAACTTTGTATAAAGGAAGAGATAAAGGAGATCTTTCATTGAATTGTGTTTGGGGTCCATGGGGTCATGGTTACGGAAACTCAAAATAGAAAAATTAATGACTTAAGTTATGGTTGACATATCTTGACCAAACTTCATATATACGAAGAGTATAAAATGGAGAACTTTTATGGGATTGTGTTTGGGTCCCTGGGGTCAAGGTTTTTCTAGTAGCAGTGATTGCTACTAGAAAAAGAACAGCTGAAACCCAATAACTTTAGTTAGGGTTACATATCTTGACTAAACTTAGTATTTAGGAAGAGGTTATGGAGACTCAACTTTTGACATCTCTGACCTCTGTACCAATAAAAAAGATAGTTTGTCCTTATATCGTCATATTGAGGACACTCGAAAAATGCATGACACTCATTTCCAATGACTTGCACATTTAAGTGTGTGAAGCAATGCAGACAATCTTGGTCTTCACATGGTACATTGTATGATTAAAGCATCTACAGTATGCCAGTGCTCTTATAATCTAAAAGGGTTGGTCGATTGTTAAATACGGTTCAGGCATTATAGCAGTGATTCATAATATTTTTAAGGTGTCACAGCGCAAAGAAGTATCTATATTGTGTCAATTTTGTGTCATGCAATCCGTTACCCGCTGCTTAAAAGTATGCATAGACATATTTATGTCCCAATCATCTTGAGCGACACACACATATCCAAAACCGTACTTAAACAGTAAATCTTTAACACTAGTTGCCCATGTCCTCTTACCCACATCGTCTAACGTTTTCAACATTTTATATCAATTGACTGGATATCTTTGATTCAGCATTTGCAATAAAGAGAACCAATACTTGATACATTTAGAATACTGTGAAATCATTAATGTTCATGGGACATTAATGTTCGTGGTTTTCCGTGGGTTGGTTGATCCATGAATTCAAGATCCCAAGAAATATAGACCCTTTATTCACTTTTTCAATTGCCTTGTTATGGACATACTCTAGTATACTCTTTACAGAGGTCGCCGTAAACAGCGGTATACAGGGTAAATACCGAACTCAGGCCAGAGTTTTTATGCCCCCACAAAGTGGCGGCATATAGGGTTGCCCTTGTCCGTACGTACGTCTGTCTGTCTGTCTGTACGTACGTACGTCCCGAAGATTGTTTCCGATCTAATTCTTGAAAACTGTTTGTCCAATCCTCACCAAACTTTAAACACATGTTTGTGACCATAATATCTTGATCAAGTTCGATAGTCATGGAAATCGCTTTAGTCATTTAGGAGTTACGGCCCTTTTTTGCCAAAAATACTTCAAAAATATATGTTTCCAATCTAATTCTTGAAAAGTATGTGTCCAATCCTCACCAAACTTTACATACATGATTGTGACCATAATATCTTGATCAAGTTCGATAGCCATGGAAATCGCTTTTGTCATTTAGGAGTTACGGCCCTTTATTTGCAAAAAAAGACTTGAGATTATCCTGAATAATCATTATGGCTTATTTTCTGTGACAAAAAATCGAAGTGGGGGTATCCGTGTCCTATGGACACATTTCTAGTTTTATTTTTCGTTTTACGAGAAATTTTTCAAAAATAAGCGCCAGGAGGAGAGAATAAAATAAAGAAAAAGATGTCGAAAAATGAGCGTCGAGAAAATAAATAAAAATAAGATGGATTTTTCGTATTTTTTTCGGAAACATTTATAGAATGTATGTTTTGAAGTTGTGCACACTTTTTTTGTTCTCCATACTGCCTGTTGTATAATAGATCTGTATAATAAAGTCAAACAAAGATGTCATTTTCAAGTAGCCACAATAATGCACCAGTCAATTGTAACTACGCCCCCCCCCCCCCCCCCCCCCAGGGCCCGGAGAATGGAGGAGATTCCCCGCAAAAATTCCCCGCACCCCAAGGTTAGGCACATTCACCACAATTTTCGGCGCGAAAACAAAACCACCGCATTCACTCGGCACTGCGGGGCCACCTGGAAGGTAAAAACACGGCCCGTTTCTCTAGTTATCCCCTATATACCCCCGGACCTGGGGGTCCATGGTTACAATTGACTGGTGCATAATGCATGTTTAAGGAACTTTTTTAAACATTTGGATATTCATTTTACTCCCTAAACGCCACAAGTCAACTGATTCACGCCAACGTAAATATATTCTTCAACTGTAACTCCACAGTATTTAACACTGCACAATTAAATAAAAAATACACATAAATAATTATATATGCATGATTTTAATATGAGCATCCATACTTTTGTAGTGCTTTTAATAGTCACTGAAACTCGCACTGGCAAAACATAAGGCATCTGGCACATTGTTTGTGTCTAAAATGTTGATTAATATCATTTTGGGTAAAAATATTGAGACAAACAACACATCTGAAGGAATTAAATGTCTTTGATATACAAGAAAAGAAACGAGGTATGTAACTCAAACGTACCAGATTTCACAGTAGAGGAGTCATTTTTTTTAGTTTCTTAATCAACATACAAACAATCCATTTTAAAATGGGTGACATGAAAAGAGGAGCCAATGCCCATTAAAATGGTATGCGATATGTTGGTATAACTTTATTGCCTTTAGACAAACAAGCCAAATCCAATGTCACATTCTCGTCTTTTTTTGTAGTTGGTACTCGATAGTTTCTTTAATCAAATATTGAATCGATTACATTGATTGTTTACTCAAATATACGCACCTTCTCTACGTTTTCACATTGTGCAAAATTCTTAATTGCTATTCAATGGCTTTGCTCATCTATATCTTTGATCAGGGTGAATCTTCTTTTATGACCTTAATTTCCAATTAAATCGATAATTGACATGGGTATATGCACTAATTGGCATGTCGTACACCTATAGCGAGTGTCATAAACACGGTGACGATGAAGACGGAAATCACGTGCCCAGCACGTTGAGATTATGCAGACAATTTAGAAGGATCGCAGTTTTGGATTATTTTTTTTCAAAAAATGAGAAACCACAAATTCAAGTACCCACGAAAATGTAAATTTTCGGAAAACCACAAAAGTTCATGCCAACAAATAAAAATGATTTCACATTAGTATATAATGCAAAGCACCACACAGCTGCATTCCCCTAGGACCATACCAGTATTGACTGTGACATTCAATCCCCCAAAAATATTTACAGAATTTTGCACGACTTAGTGATCTTTCTATGATTTCACTGTAAGCAAAGCCCCATATTTCAGACCAGGGTAACCATACTATCAAGAAGTGATGATTTCGAATTTGAAAAATAACGAAATGGTTTTTGAAATTGTTTAATGGAGAAAGCAGCTTTGTGTGCTTGTGTTGCTAATTTAGTTTTACTGAGATCCAGCATAGTTTAGGGGTGAATAACAAACCCATATACTTATATATGGATATGGTATTTGCTTGTTGACCATTTAAAAACTTTTTCTCTTAGTTACACAAAGGCCAACTATTTCTATAGACAATAGTCTGTGTTTTTTTTAATAACTTGCATACCAGTTACATGGCTAAAGCTAGATACTGCATTGAGTTGTAACTAGAGATTGTTGGTGGTATCCACGCAGTTGGCTACGTCATCAGCATACATAAAGGCAGAATATATGGGGAATAATTTATGGAGGCCTTTCATGAGATTGTGTTTGGAGTCCCTGCGGTCACTGTTACTTAATATAGAAAAATGGTTGAAAGCGAATAAAATTTGTTAGGGTTAACATATCTTGACTTAACCTGATTATTATATATTTAGTAAAAGTATATGGAGAACTTTCATTGGATCGAATTTGGGGGCTCTGGGGTCAAGGTCACTATTACCAAATATAGGAAAATGAAACTGAATAACTTATGTAACGGTTGACTTATCTTGACCAAACTTCGTATATAGGAAAAGTACATGGTTTTGCTATACAGGCCTTACTGATGATAGTTTGCGTCTCGTCTTTATTGTCTTTGTCGTACAGATTGGATTTTAAAATTATTTGGTGACCATCATAGTATGAGAATGTGTCTCAATGTACAGTACAGATTTCAATGCATTTGATAATATTAATGATTTTATAATTTAATAATATTTCATCTCATTAAGGATCGCTAGTATTTTGCTCTTTAAGTTTATGTGTTGTATATGGTAATACATTACAGTATCAATATTTTCCAATATTCCTCAGATCTGTACTTTATTGCGAATTCTGTGCCATTTGATTGCTTTAATTTTTCTATCCAAACAGTATATTCCCCACTTGGGTGTGCGGGGGTATTTATCACGTTCTGTGATGGCTTAGTTCAACTTGATTGAGTACATGATTTGTACTGGTGACTTCCCTTGTTGCAATCTCATTTATGTTAAAAGTCAACATGCACAATTTTGAAAATAGTTACAATTATGCTGAGGTTGTGAAATTTACATGGAACAAAGAAAACAGAGGTATGTGTATGACTTATATCTCATCCTGAAGAAATGATTTTTATGATATTGTTAATAGTATTCTTAGTGGAGACTGTCACTTTGATGATAGTATTGATTTACTTTCTAGTCTTCTGTATGATAGGGCATTTGTTGATAAAAGTGTAAAGAATGGTAAAGGTGAATGAAGCTCGCGATATTGTCATATTATAATAGAATAAAGATGATTTATTTTTCCTACTTAAAAGTCTCCTATCTGGATGACTGAGTGTTCGATGTATTACTTGAGAGTGATTAATATAATTTGTCTAAAACACAGCACATAAATGTTGGAAAGAAATAAAGAAAAATTAAAAAAGTCAAGTGGAAGTCAAACATTGGTTTCTGCTTAAAAATTATGGCCCCCGTCAAAGAAGAGGGGGTATATTGCTTTGCCCATGTTGGTCAGTCAGTCGGTCCATAGACCAAAGCAAATGTCCGAGTAATAACTTGACAATTCCTGGACATGCTTGACACAAAGGGTTGGGCCTATTGATTTTAGGGGTCATCAGGTCAAAGGTCAACTTCACAGTGACTTTTAATGGTAAAAGGTTGTCGAAGCTGGTCCAAGTGATATCTCAACAATGCCTAGACCTATGGTCAATGGTCAGGCTTGGCCTGACCAGTAGATGACCCCTATTGATTTAAGGGGTCATTGGGTCAAAGGTCAAGGTCACAGTGACCTTGAATGCTTAAAGATTGTCCGAGTGTTAAATGGACAATGCCTGCACCCATGGCCCTCAAATTTGACTTTGGGGTTGGGCCTGACCAGTAGATGACCTCTATTGATTTAAGGAGTCATCAGATCAAAAGTCAAGGTCACAGCAACCTTGAATTCTAAAAGGTTGTCTGAGTGATAACTGGACAATGCCTGCACCCATGGCCCTTTGACTTGGAGGTTGGGCCAGTAGATGATCCCTATTGATTATGAGGTCACAGAGTAAAAGGTTTAGGTCATAACTCATATTCATCTTTAAAATTTATGTCATATTTACATATTCCCTGCTGCTTAGAGTATACTTTTTCATCTGCAAAATCAGTCCTCATCTAAACATGATTTTCCTCACACTTGGAATGGTCATAATCTTTAAACTGCCTCAAAAGCATCCAATGTCAATTGCAAACAGTGGTCCAATTTCATTCAATTGTCTAAATTATTGTGATAACATTGGGGGGCATAATGACAAACATCTCTTGTTTAAGTTAGCATTGACGGACATAAATGAAAGTTGATGTGTAAGTACCTTATGTGAAGAGCTAGCTTTGGAATGCTTTTGAAGGGGTGGGTTCAAGGACAAGGTCATGGCTTCTAAAAATAGAAAAATGGTTTCCGATGCTTTTGAAGGTTGGGAAGAAGGTCAATGTATTTGATTTGTTGAGTGTAAGATAAAAACTAAAGACTCTGAAATATTAAAAGGTATTTTGAAATGTTATATAACTTTTTCCGTATATGACATATTGTAATCAGCTTGACAAAGTAACAGTGGGCCATTGTTGAATATGATTTTAAATATGTTGAGACATTTTCTCAAATATTGCTGAACAAACATTGAATTTACATGGAAATTGAAATTTGCATTATATAAAAGTGTTTATAATCAGATTAATCATTTTGCTTTGTAAAAAAAAAAGGTCTTGCAAAAAAACAAAACATATAAGAAACACTTAACTGGAGTAATTTTCAGTTACGTCTCTTTTTGATAAAGTTAAGAAAATGGCTATAATTTCTGATAACCAGGCATATTAAAGACCTGGTTTTTGTCGCCTTACACACTTACATAGGCATAAGACTGTAATATGTCTATTTTAGTATCTGCTCAACATATCTACACTTTCTTGAAGGATTTTGACTACCAAACAACCAAAACTGCCAAGATATGTTCACCAAAATTAGACAATGTACAGTGTTTGTTTTTTATTCAAGCATTTTATGCTTTTCACTTTACATTTTTCAAGGACCTGTTAGAAATTTAGAAAAATTTCAGTGTAATGTTAGGCAACTATAAATTAATAGTTATTTTTTCATTCCTTTTTTGTTTCGTTGCCCCTTAAATTTTATTGACTCAAACAAAAATGTTGGACTGGGTCTGTATTTCATGCGTATCAGTCAGTTACTGTCTGTGAACGGCGTTTTTCAGCCTGTGTGAATGTAAACGTTCACATGTAAAAAGGAGTTATGATGGTGTTTGTGGTTCCTCTAGAAACACATTTATTTATATTATATAATCAATATATTATAATAATGTTCCCATATGTAATAAGAAATTGCATGAACACATATTAAAAGGTGAAACAGTCATCTAAGAAGAAAAAAACAAATGTTACCCCCTGCCCCCATTTAAAGGCAACTGGACCAAATTAATTCATATTAGCCTTAATTTGAAAATATTTATTTTGTATCAATAGCAATAAGTTAAGGATTTATGCTCTCACTAAATGCTATCTTGTATGTTCTTTTTGTATTGGAAATGTTCTAATTGATTATACTAATAAAGCTGGACTAAAATCAAGTTCTTACAACAATAAGCCAATAATACAAGCCAATATAATAAAAGAAAGAACATGGGACTTGGCCATGACAATAAAACAACATAGTTCTTAATTCACACTTTCCTTGAAAACTATATAAAAATTTACCATCAACAGTATTTCAAATGATGCATACGACGAATGATGTTTGACGTTCTGTAACACAGGCTGTGAGCGACATTGAGAGAAAGTGGGTGTATGCCACGAAAGAACAACTGGAGCATTTGAAGTCTCTTCAACAGAAGGGATCCAAGAGAGAGGTACATTTTAGGGTGTCTGCTGAGCGATACAAAAATCATTGACAAGTAACACTTTTGAAAAAGATCTTGATTAAGATCTTGTTGCCAGAACAATTAAATTCATGCATTTGGACTTATCAATTACAACACAATAAGACTATGAGACAAACAACTTATCTATTTTTTAACACTGGTAAAAAATTTAACAATGTTTTTGCTAATTTAAAGACAAAGGAAATGGTATAGAATAGGGAACACCAATCCCATTTAGGCTAATTCAGTTTGTGTACTATTGTTTTTTGAAACAACAAGCTCAATGGTGATTGGTAATTTTGCACTTGTTTTTTTTAGACTTACCTGGAGACTTAAGCACTTTGACAACAAGCAATTATTGTTCATTTATGTAAGCATAAGTAGACAATTCTACAGCATGAACTGGTTATTTCCAGTTTTTGCGGTTGGCTCGGACCCTGAAGCACTACGGTTACATGCAGTTCCACCCGTGTGTGGCAGACTACCCCCAGCCTGACTCTTCAGTATTAATATCAGCAGGAAATAAGGAACTCAACTTCCAAGTACAGTTGAAACCGGTACAATTTTTTGTGTTAACTATTTCTAACAATCTCTTTTTAACTCCTAAACCAGCATATTGTCGACTCCATGCGCAAACGACATAGCTAAGAAACCATTACTTTTCAGGAGAAGAAAAACTTCATATCTTTTGTACGAACGGGAACAGAAAAAACGTCAAATATGTACTTAACATTTGTGTTTGTGTGAGTTACAATATTTTGTTTTAAAATAAAGCATTAAAGTGGAATTGATTGTATAGACATTTAAACGACTAAATGTTTCTTGAAAACCCTTCAAGGGGTATAGGAGATACGCAGTGGTCACCAAATGTGAGGATTCCAACCTTTGAACTTCAAGTGTGACCTTGACCCTGAGCTGGCATGGCCGAGACCTGGGCTCAGGACATTGGCTGAATGAGTAAAACATTTGACCCATATTTCATGAAAACAAAACACAAGGGAATATGAGATACGGAGCAGACACAAAATACTTATTACGGACAGACAGACAGACTGACAGACGAAGGCCATTTTTATAATCCCCTCACACATTACGTGGCGGTGAATCAGAATGTTTTGCTATAAGGACAGACGCTTTGATGACACTTGGGTCATGACAACTGTTTTTATTCAATACAATCACAATACTGACCTTAAGTATTTCATCTCTGAAATCAATGATAAGGGTATCAACACTTAGAAATACCTCTGATTTGTTTTGTCACAATCTTAAAGATTCAAGAATATAAAGCAAAATACTGCCTGCATTTCTATCACTTAGAAACATAAGTACAATTATGTAAAATTATATGCTGAAATTTGGTATATTTAATAGGATTTTTTTTTCGGTACAGTCGGGTTATGGATCCTTCTTCAGAACCGACCTTCTTGTGAGGCTCTGGTAAACAATTGTAGCTTTCATCGTACTTTGTCTTGTACATTATTTTACCGTCATCCGTGTACTTCAATAATCTGATATCACTCACAGTTGGTGATCCTACACTGCTACCAGGTCTTATGGATGAATATCTACCAAGTTTGCTGTAGTCCATGAAGAATCTACATATTTCACCTCGTACGGACCAGGAATCTTTCATGCAGAGACAGTGGCATCCACTTAGTGCTGAGGCACATAAATAGCATGATGAAGTTTTTTCTAGTTTCTCTTCTGCCCTTTTGTGTTTTGGTTTTCACTGTTCTTTGACACTATAGACGCTGTCACACTTTTGTTCAATCTTGTTCGAGGACCATCAGATCAAGAACTGAGCAGACTGACACAATTGTTGTTGATGAGATATTTGTATATGAAAGTTATAAGTGGTCAATATCCTGACACAACAAAATCACTCGGAAATCTTCATCAACCAATTTGTGCACTTAGAAACATTCAGAATTTTTAATGATTGTAAGTACTGTAGAAAACACAACATTGATAATTGGCATTTACTTTATCACACCAGTATAGATTTCTTCTTTTGCGCATGGAGATTTTAAGAACCAATCAATTAATGTCATTTAATCACATGAATATCTCCCTGCTTTCTGATTTGATAGATACAGCATTTGAGCAAACAACGCTGGAGAGTTTTGATCAGAAGTTGATATAAAAAACAAAGATTCTCCAAAACATAGATATGTCAATTGCGCGTGGAGCCGACGATATTTTGATAAAACTTGAAGTGAATAGAGATCATATTAAAACAAAAAATACAGTCTTAATTATTTTTAAGCAGTTTAAATCCAAATCAAATCAATTAGATAAGTTCTGGCATTTAATTTGATGTATGAAAATAAAATATATGTATATTGTTTTTTTTGCTCATCTGTTTATCAAAAAAATAAGTTGAAGTATTGTGAAAGCCATGGTGTGACTGTAGTCAGTGTGCAAACGCTTTAACCTAGGCCATATCTGAAATAAAAAATGTTCAAGATATTCCTTTGAAACTGAAGACACATGTTGGCAGAGAAAATACACAAACATGTAGCAAGACCTTTAACTCTGCCTTTAATAATTGTTAAGTTATGCCCCTTTTTGACTTAATAAACAACAGATGTTGTCATCCACTTTCAGTGCTCTTGTCTTCATAATTCATTAATACATGTAAATACTTCCTAGTGAAAAATTCAACTGAATGTTAAATTAATGCATTATTTTTGCCAGGACATAGTTAAGGAGGGATCATTCAAGATCACAAGAATCCGGTGCTGGAGAATTACCACAACTGTAAGTGTGCAAATTGCGCCTTGCAATAATTACATTTCATTATTATTGTCTAAGGAAGTTATCTTCAAAATAAATGTTGTTTAAAAGCTACACGGATCGTTGTATTACTTTTAAGCACACTCATCTTAAATTTTAAACAAATACTCTATGTGTAGTTTGTATAAATTTCCTGAACATTTATTTTATATTTGCAATGTTTGATAAAATATTTTTCTCATTAAAAAAGGGAATGAGTCATAGTGGTTATCTGTAGCATTAACCTGAAAAATGATTATTATAATCTGTTAGATTAATTATTATCATTGATTATGTTCATGACTTTGGGCAGGTTTTAAGATAAATCTAGTATGTTATTATTATTATTCCTACCCAGGTGGCTGACAAGGAACCAGAGCAAGACAACACAAACCTGGAGTTGTCCTTTGAATACCTCATGGCTCGAGACACATTGCAATGGATCACAGTACAGTCTCAACAGGTACTTACTTTATAGCTCAAGACACACTTCATTATATTGCAGTACAGTCTCAAAAAGTTTGTACCTCCAGGGACACTGCATTTATTCATTCTACAGTCTCAACAGGTGCGTAAACTCATGGCTGAAGACACACTGCTGTGGATCATAGTACAGTCTCAACAGGTGGGATAACTCATGGCTGGAAAAACACTGCAGTGAATCACAGTACAGTCTCAACAGGTGCGTAAACTCATGGCTGGACACACACTGCTGTGGATCACAGTACAGTCTCAACAGGTGTGTAAACTCATTGCTGGACACACACTGCAGTGGATCACAGTACACTCCCAACAGGTGTGTAAACTCATTGCTGTACACACACTGCAGTGGATCACAGTACAGTCTCAACAGGTGTGTAAACTCATGGCTGGACACACACTGCAGTGGATCACAGTACAGTCTCAACAGGTGTGTAAACTCATTGCTTGACACACACTGCAGTGGATCATAGTACAGTCTCAACAGGTGCGTAAACTCATGGCTGGACACACACTGCAGTGGATCACAGTACAGTCTCAACAGGTGTGTAAACTCATGGCTGGACACAAACTGCAGTGGATCACTGTACAGTCTCAACAGGTGTGTAAACTCATTGCTGGACACACACTGCAGTGGATCACAGTACAGTCTCAACAGGTGTGTAAACTCATTGCTGGACACACACTGCAGTGGATCACAGTACACTCTCAACAGGTGTGTAAACTCATTGCTGGACACACACTGCAGTGGATCACTGTACAGTCTCAACAGGTGTGTAAACTCATTGCTTGAGACACACTCCAGTGGATCACAGTACAGTCTCAACATGTGCGTAAACTCATTGCTTGAGACACACTGCTATAAATCACAGTACAGTCTCAACAGGTGCGTAAACTCATGGCTAGAGACACAGCTGTCGATCACAGTACAGTCTCAACAGGTGAGTAAACTCATGGCTGGACACACACTGCTGTGGATCACAGTACAGTCTCAACAGGTGTGTAAACTCATTGCTGGACACACACTGCTGTGGATCACAGTACAGTCTCAACAGGTGTGTAAACTCATTGCTGGACACACACTGCAGTGGATCACAGTACAGTCTCAACAGGTGCTTAAGCTCATGGCTGGAGACACACTACTGTAAATCGCAGTACAGTCTCAACAGGTGTGAAAACTCATGACTGGAGACACACTGCTGTTAATCACAGACTTCAGTCTCAACAGGTGTGTAAACTCATGGCTGGACACACCCTGCTGTTGATCACAGTACAGTCTCAACAGGTGCATAAACTCATTGCTGGACACACACTGCTGTGGATCACAGAACAGTCTCAACAGGTGCGTAAACTCATTGCTAGACACACTCTGCAGTGGATCACAGTACAGTCTCAACAGGTGCGTAAACTCATTGCTGGACACACACTGCAGTGGATCACAGTACAGTCTCAACAGGTGCGTAAACTCATTGCTAGACACACTCTGCAGTGGATCACAGTACAGTCTCAAGAGGTGCGTAAACTCATGACTGGAGACACTGCTGTGGGTCACAGTACAGTCTCAACTATTGTGTAAACTCATGACTGGAGACACTGGTGTGGATCACAGTACAGTCTCAGCAGGTGCGTAAACTCATTACTGGATACCCTGCTGTGAATCACAGTTCAGTCTCAGCAGGTGCGTAAACTCATGGCTGGAGACACACTGCTGTTAATCACAGTACAGTCTCAACAGGTGTGTAAACTCATGACTGGAGACACTGCTGTGGATCACAGTACAGTCTCAGCAGGTGCGTAAACTCATGGCTGGACACACACTGCAGTGGATCACAGTACAGTCTCAACAGGTGTGTAAACTCATGGCTGGACACACACTGCAGTGGATCACAGTACAGTCTCAACAGGTGTGTAAACTCATGGCTGGACACACACTGCAGTGGATCACAGTACAGTCTCAACAGGTGTGTAAACTCATGGCTGGACACACACTGCAGTGGATCACAGTACAGTCTCAACAGGTGTGTAAACTCATTGCTGGACACACACTGCAGTGGATCACAGTACACTCTCAACAGGTGTGTAAACTCATGGCTGGACACACACTGCAGTGGATCACAGTACAGTCTCAACAGGTGTGTAAACTCATGGCTGGACACACACTGCAGTGGATCACAGTACAGTCTCAACAGGTGTGTAAACTCATTGCTGGACACACACTGCAGTGGATCACAGTACACTCTCAACAGGTGCGTAAACTCATGGCTGGACACACACTGCAGTGGATCACAGTACAGTCTCAACAGGTGTGTAAACTCATTGCTGGGCACAAACTGCAGTGGATCACTGTACAGTCTCAACAGGTGTGTAAACTCATTGCTGGACACACACTGCAGTGGATCACAGTACAGTCTCAACAGGTGTGTAAACTCATTGCTGGACACACACTGCTATAAATCACAGTACAGTCTCAACAGGTGTGTAAACTCATTGCTGGACACACACTGCAGTGGATCACAGTACAGTCTCAACAGGTGTGTAAACTCATTGCTTGAGACACACTCCAGTGGATCACAGTACAGTCTCAACAGGTGGGTAAACTCATTGCTTGAGACACACTCCTATAAATCACAGAACAGTCTCAACAGGTGCGTAAACTCATGGCTAGAGACACAGCTGTGGATCACAGTACAGTCTCAACAGGTGCGTAAACTCATGGCTGGAGATACAGCTGTGGATCACAGTACAGTCTCAACAGGTGAGTAAACTCATGGCTGGACACACACTGCTGTGGATCACAGTACAGTCTCAACAGGTGTGTAAACTCATTGCTGGACACACACTGCAGTGGATCACAGTACAGTCTCAACAGGTGCTTAAGCTCATGGCTGGAGACACACTACTGTAAATCGCAGTACAGTCTCAACAGGTGTGAAAACTCATGACTGGAGACACACTGCTGTTAATCACAGACTTCAGTCTCAACAGGTGTGTAAACTCATGGCTGGACACACCCTGCTGTTGATCACAGTACAGTCTCAACAGGTTCATAAACTCATGACTGGATACACACTGCTGTGGATCACAATACAGTCTCAACAGGTGCGTAAACTCATTGCTAGACACACTCTGCAGTGGATCACAGTACAGTCTCAACAGGTGCGTAAACTCATTGCTGGACACACACTGCAGTGGATCACAGTACAGTCTCAACAGGTGCGTAAACTCATTGCTAGACACACTCTGCAGTGGATCACAGTACAGTCTCAAGAGGTGCGTAAACTCATGACTGGAGACACTGCTGTGGATCACAGTACAGTCTCAACCGATGTGTAAACTCATGACTGGCAACACTGCTGTGGATCACAGTACAGTCTCAGCAGGTGCGTAAAACTCATGACTGGATACCTTGCTGTGAATCACAGTTCAGTCTCAGCAGGTGCGTTAACTCATGGCTGAAGACACACTGCTGTTAATCACAGTACAGTCTCAACAGGTGTGTAAACTCATGACTGGAGACACTGCTGTGGATCACAGTACAGTCTCAGCAGGTGCGTAAACTCATGACTGGAGACCCTGCTGTGAATCACAGTTCAGTCTCAACAGGTGCGTAAACTCATGGCTGGAGACACACTGCTGTTAATCACAGTACAGTCTCAGTAGGTGCAAAAACTCATGACTGGAGACCCTGCTGTTAATCACAGTACAGTCTCAACAGGTGTGTAAACTCATGACTGGAGACCCTGCTGTTAATCACAGTACAGTCTCAACAGGTGTGTAAACTCATGACTGGAGACACTGCAGTGGATCACAGTACAGTCTCAACAGGTGTGTTAACACATGACTGGGGACCCTGCTGTGGATCACAGTACAGTCTCAACAGGGGTGTAAACTCATGACTGGAGACCCTGCTGTTAATCACGGTACAGTCTCAGCAGGTGCGTAAACTCATGACTGGAGACCCTGCTGTGGATCACAGTTCAGTCTCAGCAGGTGCATAAACTCATGGCTGGAGACACACTGCTGTTAATCACAGTACAGTCTCAACAGGTGTGTAAACTCATGGCTGGAGACACACTGCTGTTAATCACAGTACAGTCTCAACAGGTGTGTTAACTCATGGCTGGACACACCCTGCTGTTGATCACAGTACAGTCTCAACAGGTGCGTAAACTCATGACTGGAGACACTGCTGTGGATCACAGTACAGTCTCAGCAGGTGCGTAAAATCATTGCTGACCATACACTGCAGTGGATCACAGTACAGTCTCAACAGGTGCGTAAACTCATGACTGGAGACACTGCTGTGGATCACAGTACAGTCTCAACAGATGCTTAAACTCATGGCTGGACAAACACTGCAATGGATCAGAGTAAAGTCTCAACAGGTGCGTAAACTCATGACTGAAGACACAGCTGTGGATCACTGTACAGTCTCAACAGGTGCGTAACCTCATGGCTGGAGACACTGCAGTGGATCACTGTACAGTCTCAACAGGTGCGTAAACTCATTGCTTGAGACACACTCCAGTGGATCACTGTACAGTCTCAACAGGTGTGAAAACTCATGGCTGGACTCACACTGCAGTGGATCACTGTACAGTCTCAACAGGTGGGTAAACTCATTGCTTGAGACACACTGCTGTTAATCACTGTACAGTCTCAACAGGTGTGTAAACCCATGGCTGGACACACACTGCAGTGGTTCACTGTACAGTCTCAACAGGTGCGTAAACTCATGGCTGGAGACACACTGCTATAAATCACAGTACAGTCTCAACCGATGTGTAAACTCATGGCTGGACACACACTGCAGTGGATCACAGTACAGTCTCAACAGGTGGGTAAACTCATTGCTTGAGACACACTGCTGTAAATCACAGTACAGTCTCAACAGGTGTGTAAACCCATGGCTGGACACACACTGCAGTGGTTCACTGTACAGTCTCAACAGGTGCGTAAACTCATGGCTGGAGACACTGCTGTAAATCACAGTACAGTCTCAACAGGTGCCTAAACTCATGGCTGGACTCACACTGCAGTGGATCACTGTACAGTCTCAACAGGTGCGTAAACTCATTGCTTGAGACACACTGCTGTAAATCACTGTACAGTCTTAACAGGTGGGTAAACTCATTGCTTGAGACACACTGCTGTAATTCACGATACAGTCTCAACAGGTGGGTAAATTCATGGCTGGAGACACACTGCTGTAAATCACAGTACAGTCTCAACAGATGCGTAAACTCATGGCCGGAGACACATTGCTGTAAATCGCAGTACAGTCTCAACAGGTGCGTAAACTCATGGCTGACCATACACTGCAGTGGATCACAGTACAGTCTCAACAGGTGCGTAAACTCATGACTGGAGACACTGCTGTGGATCACAGTACAGTCTCAACAGATGCTTAAACTCATGGCTGGACAAACACTGCAATGGATCAGAGTAAAGTGTCAACAGGTGCGTAAACTCATGACTGAAGACACAGCTGTGGATCACTGTACAGTCTCAACAGGTGCGTAACCTCATGGCTGGAGACACTGCAGTGGATCACAGTACAGTCTCAACAGGTGTGTAAACTCATGGCTGGACTCACACTGCAGTAGATCACTGTACAGTCTCAACAGGTGCGTAAACTCATTGCTTGAGACACACTCCAGTGGATCACTGTAAAGTCTCAACAGGTGTGAAAACTCATGGCTGGACTCACACTGCTGTAAATCACAGTACAGTCTCAACAGATGCGTAAACTCATGGCTGGACTCACACTGCAGTGGATCACAGTACAGTCTCAACAGGTGTGTAAACTCATTGCTTGAGACACACTGCTGTAAATCACAGTACAGTCTCAACAGGTGTGTAAACTCATGGCTGGACACACACTGCAGTGGATCACTGTACAGTCTCAACAGGTGGGTAAACTCATTGCTTGAGACACACTGCTGTAAATCACAGTACAGTCTCAACAGGTGTGTAAACTCATGGCTGGACACACTGCAGTGGTTCACTGTACAGTCTCAACAGGTGCGTAAACTCATGGCTGGAGACACACTCCAGTGGATCACTGTACAGTCTCAACAGGTGTGAAAACTCATGGCTGGACAAACACTGCAGTGGATCACTGTACAGTCTCAACAGGTGGGTAAACTCATGGCTGAAGACACACTGCTGTAAATCACAGTAGAGTCTCAACAGATGCGTAAACTCATGGCTGGACTCACACTGCAGTGGATTACAGTACAGTCTCAACAGGTGGGTAAACTCATGGCTGGAGACACACTGCTGTAAATCACAGTACAGTCTCAACAGGTGCGTAAACTCATGGCTGGAGACACACTGCAGTGGATCACTGTAAAGTTTCAACAGATGGGATAACTCATGGCTGGACAAACACTGCAGTGAATCACAGTACAGTCTCAACAATTGTGTAAACTAATGGCTGGACAAACACTACAGTGAATCATAGTACAGTCTCAACAGGTGCGTAAACTAATGGCTGGACAAACACTGCAGTGAATCACAGTACAGTCTCAGCAGGTGCATAAACTCATGGCTGGAGACACACTGTTGTGAATCACAGTACAGTCTCAACAGGTGCATAAACTCATGGCTGGACATACTTCTGTGGAGCACAGTACAGTCTCAACATGTGCTTAATCTCATGGCTGGAGACCAAAACTATAAATCACAGTACAGGCTCAACAGGTGCGTAAACTCATGGCTGGACACTCTACAGTGATTCACAGTACAGTCTCAACACATGTGTAAACTCATGACTGGACACACACTGCTGTAATTTACAGTTCCGTCTCAACAGGTGCGTAAACTCATGGCTGGACACACACTGCAGTTGATCAAAGTACAGTCTCAACAGGTGCGTAAACTCACGGCTGGAGACACACTGCTGTAAATCACAGTACAGTTTCAACAGGTGTGTAAACTCATGGCTTGGCATACACTGCTGTGAATCACAGTACAGTCTTAACAGGTGTGTAAACTCATGACTGGGCATACACTGTTGTGAATCACTGTACAGCCTCAACAGGTGTGTAAACTCAAGGCTGGAGACACACTGCTGTAAATCACAGTACAGTCTCAACAGGTGCATAAACTCATGGCTGAAGACACAGCTGTGGATCACAGTACAGTCTCAACAGGTGCGTAAACTCATGACTGGAGACACTGCTGTGGATCACAGTACAGTCTCAACAGGTGCGTTAACTCATGGCTGGACAAACACTGCAGTGGATCACAGTACAGTCTCAACAGGTGCTTAAACTCATGTCTGGACAAACACTGCTGTGGATCACAGTACAGGCTCAACAGGTGCGTAAACTCATGTCTGGACAAACACTGCTGTGGATCACAGTACAGTCTCAACAGATGCTTAAACTCATGGCTGGACAAACACTGCAATGGATCAGAGTAAAGTCTCAACAGGTGCGTAAACTCATGACTGAAGACACAGCTGTGGATCACTGTACAGTCTCAACAGGTGCGTAACCTCATGGCTGGAGACACTGCAGTGGATCACTGTACAGTCTCAACAGGTGCGTAAACTCATTGCTTGAGACACACTCCAGTGGATCACTGTACAGTCTCAACAGTTGTGAAAACTCATGGCTGGACTCACACTGCAGTGGATCACTGTACAGTCTCAACAGGTGGGTAAACTCATTGCTTGAGACACACTGCTATAAATCACAGTACAGTCTCAACCGATGTGTAAACTCATGGCTGGACACACACTGCAGTGGATCACAGTACAGTCTCAACAGGTGGGTAAACTCATTGCTTGAGACACACTGCTGTAAATCACAGTACAGTCTCAACAGGTGTGTAAACCCATGGCTGGACACACACTGCAGTGGTTCACTGTACAGTCTCAACAGGTGCGTAAACTCATGGCTGGAGACACTGTTGTAAATCACAGTACAGTCTCAACAGGGGCCTAAACTCATGGCTGGACTCACACTGCAGTGGATCACTGTACAGTCTCAACAGGTGCGTAAACTCATTGCTTGAGACACACTGCTGTAAATCACTGTACAGTCTTAACAGGTGGGTAAACTCATTGCTTGAGACACACTTCTGTAATTCACGATACAGTCTCAACAGGTGGGTAAATTCATGGCTGGACAAACACTGCTGTAAATCACAGTACAGTCTCAACAGGTGGGTAAACTCCTGGCTGGAGACACACTGCAGTAATTCGCAGTACAGTCTCAACAGATGCGTAAACTCATGGCTGGAGACACACTGCTGTAAATCACAGTACAGTCTCAACAGATGCGTAAACTCATGGCCGGAGACACATTGCTGTAAATCGCAGTACAGTCTCAACAGGTGCGTAAACTCATGGCTGACCTTACACTGCAGTGGATCACAGTACAGTCTCAACAGGTGCGTAAACTCATGACTGGAGACACTGCTGTGGATCACAGTACAGTCTCAACAGATGCTTAAACTCATGGCTGGACAAACACTGCAATGGATCAGAGTAAAGTCTCAACAGGTGCGTAAACTCATGACTGAAGACACAGCTGTGGATCACTGTACAGTCTCAACAGGTGCGTAACCTCATGGCTGGAGACACTGCAGTGGATCACAGTACAGTCTCAACAGGTGTGTAAACTCATGGCTGGACTCACACTGCAGTAGATCACTGTACAGTCTCAACAGGTGCGTAAACTCATTGCTTGAGACACACTCCAGTGGATCACTGTAAAGTCTCAACAGGTGTGAAAACTCATGGCTGGACTCACACTGCAGTGGATCACAGTACAGTCTCAACAGGTGGGTAAACTCATTGCTTGAGACACACTGCTGTAAATCACAGTACAGTCTCAACAGGTGTGTAAACTCATTGCTTGAGACACACTGCAGTAGATCACTGTACAGTCTCAACAGGTGCGTAAACTCATTGCTTGAGACACACTCCAGTGGATCACTGTAAAGTCTCAACAGGTGTGAAAACTCATGGCTGGACTCACACTGCAGTGGATCACAGTACAGTCTCAACAGGTGGGTAAACTCATTGCTTGAGACACACTGCTGTAAATCACTGTACAGTCTCAACAGGTGCGTAAACTCATGGCTGGACTCACACTGCAGTGGATCACTGTACAGTCTCAACAGGTGGGTAAACTCATTGCTTGAGACACACTGCTGTAAATCACAGTACAGTCTCAACAGGTGTGTAAACTCATGGCTGGACACACTGCAGTGGTTCACTGTACAGTCTCAACAGGTGCCTAAACTCATGGCTGGAGACACACTGCTGTAAATCACAGTACAGTCTCAACAGGTGCGTAAACTCATGGCTGGACTCACACTGCAGTGGATCACTGTACAGTCTCAACAGGTGCGTAAACTCTTTGCTTGAGACACACTGCTGTTAATCACTGTACAGTCTCAACAGGTGGGTAAACTCATGGCTGGAGACACACTGCTGTAAATCGCAGTACAGTCTTAACAGGTGGGTAAACTCATGGCTGGACAAACACTGCAGTGGATCACTGTACAGTCTCAACAGGTGGGTAAACTCATTGCTTGAGACACACTGCTGTTAATCACTGTACAGTCTCAACAGGTGGGTAAACTCCTGGCTGGAGACACACTGCAGTAAATCGCAGTACAGTCTTAACAGATGCGTAGACTCATGGCTGGAGACACACTGCTGTAAATCACAGTACAGTCTCAACAGATGCGTAAACTCATGGCCGGAGACACATTGCTGTAAATCGCAGTACAGTCTCAACAGGTGCGTAAACTCATGGCTGAAGACACACTGCTTTAAATCACAGTAGAGTCTCAACAGATGCGTAAACTCATGGCTGGACTCACACTGCAGTGGATTACAGTACAGTCTCAACAGGTGGGTAAACTCATGGCTGGAGACACACTGCTGTAAATCACAGTACTGTCTCAACAGGTGCGTAAACTCATGGCTGGAGACACACTGCAGTGGATCACTGTACAGTCTCAACAGATGGGATAACTCATGGCTGGACAAACACTGCAGTGAATCACAGTACAGTCTCAACAATTGTGTAAACTAATGGCTGGACAAACACTACAGTGAATCATAGTACAGTCTCAACAGGTGCGTAAACTAATGGCTGGACAAACACTGCAGTGAATCACAGTACAGTCTCAGCAGGTGCATAAACTCATGGCTGGAGACACACTGTTGTGAATCACAGTACAGTCTCAACAGGTGCATAAACTCATGGCTGGACATACTTCTGTGGAGCACAGTACAGTCTCAACATGTGCTTAATCTCATGGCTGGAGACCAAAACTATAAATCACAGTACAGGCTCAACAGGTGCGTAAACTCATGGCTGGACACTCTACAGTGATTCACAGTACAGTCTCAACACATGTGTAAACTCATGACTGGACACACACTGCTGTAATTTACAGTTCCGTCTCAACAGGTGCGTAAACTCATGGCTGGACACACACTGCAGTTGATCAAAGTACAGTCTCAACAGGTGCGTAAACTCACGGCTGGAGACACACTGCTGTAAATCACAGTACAGTTTCAACAGGTGTGTAAACTCATGGCTTGGCATACACTGCTGTGAATCACAGTACAGTCTTAACAGGTGTGTAAACTCATGACTGGGCATACACTGTTGTGAATCACTGTACAGCCTCAACAGGTGTGTAAACTCAAGGCTGGAGACACACTGCTGTAAATCACAGTACAGTCTCAACAGGTGCATAAACTCATGGCTGAAGACACAGCTGTGGATCACAGTACAGTCTCAACAGGTGCGTAAACTCATGACTGGAGACACTGCTGTGGATCACAGTACAGTCTCAACAGGTGCGTTAACTCATGGCTGGACAAACACTGCAGTGGATCACAGTACAGTCTCAACAGGTGCTTAAACTCATGTCTGGACAAACACTGCTGTGGATCACAGTACAGGCTCAACAGGTGTGTAAACTCATGTCTGGACAAACACTGCTGTGGATCACAGTGCAATCTCAATAGGTGCATTAACTCACGGCTGGACAAACACTGCAGTGGATCACAGTACAGTCCCAACAGGTGCTTAAACTCATGTCTGGACAAACACTGCTGTGGATCACAGTACAGTCTCAACAGGTGTGTAAACTCATGTCTGGACAAACACTGCTGTGGATCACAGTACAGTCTCAACAGGTGCGTAAACTCATGTCTGGACGCACTGCAGTGGATCACAATACAGTCTCAAGAGGTGCGTAAACTCATGGCTGGACACACTGCTGTGGATCATAGTACAGTCTCAACAGGTGCGTTAACTCATGAGTTGACACACACTGCTGTGGACCACAGTGCAATCTCAACAGGTGCGTAAACTCATTGTTGGACAAACACTGCTGTGAATCACAGTACAGTCTCAACAGGTGTGTAAATTCATAGCTGGACACACTGCTGTGGATCATAGTACAGTCTCAACAGGTGTGTAAACTCATGACTTGACACACATTGCTGTGGAACACAGTAAAGTTTCAACAGTTGCTTAAACTCATGGCTGGACACAACTGCTGTGGATCACAGTAAAGTCTCAACAGGTGCGTAAACTCATGGCTGAAGACACACTCCAATGAACCACAGTACAGTCTTAACAGGTTGGTAACCTCATGGCTGGAGACACACAGCTGTGGATCACAGTGCAGTCTCAACAAATGATACCCACACTGCAGTATATCACAGAACAGTCTCAATATGTTGGTTACCTCATCACTTAATACCACTGCAGCTGATCAGTGCAGTCTTACCAGGTAACACCCACCTTGCATTGTATCACAGAACTAGGGATGGCAACGAGTACCCGAGTACTCGAGTACTCGATCGAACGTCCGAGTACTCGAGTACCAAATCACTACTCGAGTACTCGGAAAAAAACAAAACTATATAAATCACCAAATACACGATTTAAAGACAAAATATCAGATCTGGTTAGTTGCCAAGAGGACAATTTACGGTCCCTTTAATCCCCGCTGTATACACAATTGACCTCAATCAATTAGTTGACAGTTGTTGTGATAGTTGCAAACTGTCAACAAACGACCCCTAATTCAAATTAGCACTGAAGTCAATTAGCGAAGTTTTGATAGCGGTACTTTCACCTACACTATTCTATTGTATCTCAATTAGAGACCGTTACGAGAATTGATTTCTTAATGGGCGTATTTTAACTATTTTTGCAATGATTATCACAATTTATTGGTTGATATTAAATCAAGAATTATGAATATTAATGAGGTAAACAACACTTACACAGTACGAAAAACTATCATTTAAAAAAAAAATGTAGAGTAAACAACTCAACAACTGAACTTCGTATTGAATTTAGTTCACTATTTTTATGTATGCCATTAATTTTTGTTCATTGTAATTCTGATTGTTGTTCATTTCTGCAGTGCATACTTGTATAAAATGAAACGAATAAGACAAATTAAAAGCCTGAAACAACATTTGTTTTCTTTTTATATCATTTTTTTGTTAAAATAGTAAAAATATGTAATGAAAGTTTACTTTAAAGGTGAAAATGACCAATAATACGACCAACGCACAATATACGTCATTAACGATACATGTATAAACAATCTTGTCTTTGCGAACACATATTCAATTTTTCCGAGTAATCGAGTACCCGAGTACTCGATCGAACGATCGTCCGAGTACTCGAGTATTAATTTTACTACTCGTTGCCATCCCTACACAGAACAGTCTCAACAGGTACGTACATCATAGCTCTAGACACTCTTTAGTGGATCATAGTAGAGTCTCAGGTAGGAAATGTTTAATCTTGGTCTGTTTTTATAATACATCCTAATTCAGATTTTATTTTAGTTTTCAAAGCAATTTGTTTATGACAATTTAAAGATGTACAACAATTAAAACATTTGTTTTAATTTGTTGATCTCTGTAAAACATTTATTTTAATTTACCTAAAACGATGAATAAATATCAAAAACAATGATATAATGGTTATTATGAAGGATACTATGTTTAATTTGAAAGAAAGGTGCAGAAAACAAGGCATTTCTACCTTAAGAGATGATAGTTGATCACTGTAAATCTTTTAGGACCCACCAGTCATTTAATATTTGTGGAATGTGCGTTTTCAACTTTTAAATACATGGTTACAATCTTGAATATTTTCCATTTCCATGTATGCATTATTTAGTAAGTAATTCAAGGTTTATCACTCAAAATTTATGTTCGTTATACATGTGTATGTATCGATTTTAAAGCTGCACTCTCACAGATATACCATTTGTACAACTTTTTTTTTTTTGTCTTAGACAGAGCAAATTTTTGCATAAATATCTGCAAAACAATGATATAAGATTGCTGACAAAAAATCAGATCTTAGATATTTATACTTTTGTTCGAAAATTAATGTTTTATGGCTTAAACAGTTACTAACGGTTTAAGAAAAATGCATAAAACATCAATTTTTGAACTTAAATATAACTGGTTTTCATTGAAAAAGTTTTCAAAACGTTTAATCTGTGAGAGTGCAGCTTTAAATACTAGTGCCAATTTAAATTAATAAACCCTAGAACATAATCAAAATTTCAGGGTTACAAGTATTCATAAAACATCCTAATACTTAAATTTGAGGGCTTTTGGTTAAAGTTGTTGGAAATTTATAAATTAACGTTATTAAAGGCACTAGACACCAGATAATACCATTGCAAGAAAAAAAAGAGAAATTGTCAAAAACTTGCATATAATTCATTTCATTGTGTACAATGCATTGAATCTAACTGATATATCACATCAATTACGACACATGTATCTTTTGAAGTTTTTCCGTATTTTACTGGGTTTGTCTATCACGTCAATCCCAGTAAATCTAAAAACTCAGCTGAAACAGCAACAAAATATTCTTTTAATCATGTAAAATGATGAATTATTGGCGTCATACAAGATTGTATTGATAATTCTAGACTTAATGTTTTGAGGAGATACTGTATTTGCCAATTTTGGGACCATCTGGTGTCTACTCCCTTTAAATAAACAACAGTTTTGATGAAATACTTAACATTTTTAACATATATATTACAGTCAAAAGTTAAACACTCAATGTTGCATCAATATAAAAAAAAATCTAAAAGAAACTTTTAAGTTGTCCTAAAAGAAACCTAGTATAGTCATTATGGAGAAAAGAAACTTTTAAGTTGTCCTTAAAGAAACCTAGTATAGTCATTATGGAGAAAAGAAACTTTAAAGTTGTCCTTAAAGAAACCTAGTATAGTCATTATGGAGCCTTTTGGTTTCAAATCATAACATGAAACAAGAGCTTTCTCTTTTAAGGCATTTAAACAGTAATTTGGTGCCAAATTGTGTCTACATGTTGAGTGCAACTTCTATGGTATCATATTTATACTTAGCAGAAATATTAACATTATTACACAAGTTTTGATTGCTGTAACGAATAACGATGATTACAGCACGTGTAGGTAGTGAATGCGCTCAGCCAACATCAAATTCAGTTATTAAACATTGTGCTATAACAGGAATGACACCGCAGCAATTCTGAAGTTGGAGTGTGGTACTGTGAAATGTTCCAGATGTCTTGTGTTTTAATTTCTCAAGCATTTTAGAGACAGCAAGAACAGCTTGGAGGGTACTGTAAAAACAGGCCTGCTGTATAGGGCTGAACTCAATAAAGCATGGGTAGGAGATATTGTTCAAACTGGTTGCAGGAACAGTGTTTGGAAAATAAATGATACAATGGGAATTTGTGCAAATTTTGTCTATCAGACTATCTTCCAGAGCCTCAGCATTGCGGAAAGTTTGTGCAAAATGGGTACCCAGCCTACTTAAAAAATGAGCAGAAAGAAAAAAGAATTGCCGTTTTGTATGCCTTTAGAAGCCGTTGTGCATGCCTGAGTAATGTTACATTACACCATTTCATAATAAATAAATATTATGGCCCCTGATTCACTTAGGAACTTAGGTTTAAGTTAAAGAGCACATTGTGACCAGTTTAATTAAGTTTTAGAGCAATTTGGGATTTTCTCTAATTACTTCTGTAATCTTCATTCAATTGACTTAATACTTCTGACAGTTGTAAAGGGCCATCAAAAAATTAGGTTGCATAACTCCATATTAACCCTAAATACAAATTAAGGCCGGGTCTTGACTTTTATATACATATTTTTTTATTTACTTAAAACTTTATAATATTTTTAACCAGTATTTCACAAAGTTAAATCTGGTTATTAGAATGACGTTATGTTGTTGTTCTGGCTGGCCAGCTGGAAGACGGCGTCAATACATATAGTTCTTCTGTCAATCATTGAAATCCAGGCTTTGTCACATTGCGGCGTTTCTTGTTTATTTTTTAATTTGATTTTTTTTTATTGTTTACTGACAGGGACATATACCATCATTATTGTATTTATTTCTAAGACAAAGTAGCATTTAGTCCAGCATTTAGTCTAGTCTTATGACAGCTCTTGTTTTGTAATTTCTCTGTGTAAATTATATGTACCATTTGACTGTATTATTATTACTTGTTTTAGGTAAACATAATTTTCAGTTTTTAATATTGTCCACCAACTTTAAAAATAGCCCTTGTATTATCACATTAAATTTAAATTTAAATCCAATCACAATTGTCTGATTGCAATAAAGTCAAATAAGTGAGCCAAAGTGATAAGTGTGGTGTTTAGAAACTATCCCTAGTCAGTGGTCATCTTTAGGTTAAATTTTAATTTTAAACCATACATGTCACTTTTTAACTATACTTTAACCAATATTTCTAACAATGTATTTTTACCTCCTCTTTTTTTTAATAAAAACCCCCCATTAAGGTCATGTAATTGCCTTGGTTTTATTGTCCTTGTGGAATGATATATGTATATGGGAAAATGTTCGCCAAAACTTTAATACCCTTTAGGATGTTAACAAATGTCCATCAAGACAATACCGTAAATGACTGGGTATTAGATGCACTTTTTTCCCTCAGATTTCGATGTAAAAAAATGCCTGCGTCTTATTACCAGTAACAAGCTTTTGAACTTTTTTTCTGATATCGATTTCGGGCCGAGCGTTTGTTTAGATTTATGTAGAAAGGGATGTTACTCGCGAAATATCGATCCAGTATATATGGGTTAAAACGGCAGTTGAAGATCGGGATACGGTATATCGTAAGACGATTAAAATTATTAAAATTATTCTATATTATTTAGAATATAACAATAATTAAACATGCATATAAAGAAGCAAAGCTGTGCACTGTCAAAATATTTTTGTCAGTTGTACGATAAGGTGTGAAAAACTCGCACTGCCATTAAAGCTGTTTAACATACCGATACTACAAACTGTTGCGATAATGGTCTTGTTTTTTCGTACTTTGCCACATTTTTTATTCTTTTCTGTAGGTGTTGACATTTTGAGAACAAACCCGTACAATATAAGGTTTTTGCATTACTAAACTTTTCATGCTTGACAGGTTATCGTTTATGATATACTGTCAGAAAGAAATTTTACAAATCAAATCTTACAAATTGTCATAAAAGGTACTTTTCAGTGCCATCCAGCTACAAATTTTAAATAATTTGTTATGTTTTAAATAACATTTGTGTTCTTTGTATTAGTATTGTATGGTTTTAAAAATAACCATCGCCATTTTCACGATTTTTTTCTTTTTTCGTCACTGTCATCAAACATTGTGATCGTTCGCGGCAGACAATTTTGACATATTTTCTATGCGTCTTATAACCCAAAACATAGATTAAAAGTTTTTTACTCAGATTTTTCATGGATTTTTTTTTTACCTGCGTCTTATACACCCTATCGTCTTATACCCAGTCATTTACAGTACACAGAAGAGTTGTAAGTTTGTGACTTTGAAGTATTTAGTTATGAGTGATGCATCTTTGATTGAATGAGAAAACAGATGATTGGCAACTGTTACTAACTGTTACAACTGTTGTTGGAACCTGTTGTATTGATAACTGTTACTACTGCTCTTGTTGGAACCTATTGCATTGATAACTGTTACTACTGCTCTTGTTGGAACTATTATATAGGCAACTGTTACTACGGTTCTTGTTGGAACCTATTATATAGGCAACTGTTACTACGGTTCTTGTTAGAACCTATTATATAGGCAACTGTTACTACGGTTCTTGTTAGAACCTATTATATAGGCAACTGTTACTACTGCTCTTGTTGGAACTTATTATAAAGGCAACTGTTACTACAATTCTTGTTGGAACCTTTTGTTTTACTAACTGTTACTACTGCTCTTGTTGGAACCTATTATATTGGCAACTGTTACTACAGTTCTTGTTGGAACCTATTATATCGATAACTGTTACTACTGCTTTTGTTGGAACCTATTATATAGGAAACTGTTACTACGGTTCTTGTTGGAACGTATTATAAAGGCAACAGTTACTACTGCTCTTGTTGGCACCTATTATATAGGAAACTGTTACTACTGCTCTTATGGAACCTATTGTATTGGCAACAGTTAGTACTGCTCTTGTTGGCACCTACTCTATTGATAACTGTTAGTACTGCTCTTGTTGGCACCTACTCTATTGATAACTGTTAGTACTGCTCTTGTTGGCACCTACTCTATTGATAACTGTTAGTACTGCTCTTGTTGGCACCTACTCTATTGATAACTGTTAGTACTGCTCTTGTTGGCACCTACTCTATTGATAACTGTTACTACTGCTTTTGTTGGAACCTATTATATAGGAAACTGTTACTACGGTTCTTGTTGGAACGTATTATAAAGGCAACAGTTACTACTGCTCTTGTTGGCACCTATTATAAAGGCAACTGTTACTACTGCTCTTGTTGGCACCTATTGTATTGGCAACAGTTACTACTGCTCTTGTTGGCACCTATTGTATTGATAACTGTTACTACTGCTCTTGTTGGCACCTATTGTATTGGCAATTGTTAGTACTGCTCTTGTTGGAACCTATTGTATTGGCAACTGTTAGTACTGCTCTTGTTGGCACCTATTGTATTGGCAACTGTTAGTACTGCTCTTGTTGGCACCTATTGTATTGGCAACTGTTAGTACTGCTCTTGTTGGCACCTATTGTATTGGCAACTGTTAGTACTGCTCTTGTTGGCACCTATTGTATTGGCAACTGTTAGTACTGCACTTGTTGGCACCTATTGTATTGGCAACTGTTAGTACTGCTCTTGTTGGCACCTATTGTATTGGCAACAGTTACTACTGCTCTTGTTGGCACCTATTGTATTGATAACTGTTACTACTGCTCTTGTTGGCACCTATTGTATTGGCAATTGTTAGTACTGCTCTTGTTGGCACCTATTGTATTGGCAACTGTTAGTACTGCTCTTGTTGGCACCTATTGTATTGACAATTGTTAGTACTGCTCTTGTTGGCACCTATTGTATTGATAACTGTTAGTACTGCTCTTGTTGGCAGCTATTGTATTGATAACTGTTACTACTGCTCTTGTTGGCACCTATTGTATTGATAATTGTTAGTACTGCTCTTGTTGGCACCTATTGTATTGATAACTGTTAGTACTGCTCTTGTTGGCACCTATTGTATTGGCAACTGTTAGTACTGCTCTTGTTGGCACCTATTGTATTGGTAACTGTTAGTACTGCTCTTGTTGGCACCTATTGTATTGACAATTGTTAGTACTGCTCTTGTTGGCACCTATTGTATTGGCAACTGTTAGTACTGCTCTTGTTGGCACCTATTGTATTGGCAACTGTTAGTACTGCTCTTGTTGGCACCTATTGTATTGATAACTGTTAGTACTGCTCTTGTTGGCACCTATTGTATTGACAATTGTTAGTACTGCTCTTGTTGGCACCTATTGTATTGGCAACTGTTAGTACTGCTCTTGTTGACACCTATTGTATTGGAAACTGTTAGTACTGCTCTTGTTGGCACCTATTGTATTGACAATTGTTAGTACTGCTCTTGTTGGCACCTATTGTATTGACAATTGTTAGTACTGCTCTTGTTGGCACCTATTGTATTGGCAACTGTTAGTACTGCTCTTGTTGGCACCTATTGTATTGATAACTGTTAGTACTGCTCTTGTTGGCACCTATTGTATTGGCAACTGTTAGTACTGCTCTTGTTGGCACCTATTGTATTGGCAATTGTTAGTACTGCTCTTGTTGGCACCTATTGTATTGGCAACTGTTAGTACTGCTCTTGTTGGCACCTATTGTATTGACAATTGTTAGTACTGCTCTTGTTGGCACCTATTGTATTGACAATTGTTAGTACTGCTCTTGTTGGCACCTATTGTATTGACAATTGTTAGTACTGCTCTTGTTGGCACCTATTGTATTGGCAACTGTTAGTACTGCTCTTGTTGGCACCTATTGTATTGACAATTGTTAGTACTGCTCTTGTTGGCACCTATTGTATTGACAATTGTTAGTACTGCTCTTGTTGGCACCTATTGTATTGGCAACTGTTAGTACTGCTCTTGTTGGCACCTATTGTATTGGCAACTGTTAGTACTGCACTTGTTGGCACCTATTGTATTGGCAACTGTTAGTACTGCTCTTGTTGGCACCTATTGTATTGGCAACTGTTAGTACTGCTCTTGTTGGCACCTATTGTATTGACAATTGTTAGTACTGCTCTTGTTGGCACCTATTGTATTGGCAACTGTTAGTACTGCTCTTGTTGGCACCTATTGTATTGGCAACTGTTAGTACTGCTCTTGTTGGCACCTATTGTATTGACAATTGTTAGTACTGCTCTTGTTGGCACTTATTGTATTGGCAATTGTTAGTACTGCTCTTGTTGGCACCTATTGTATTGATAACTGTTACTACTGCTCTTGTTGGCACCTATTGTATTGGCAATTGTTAGTACTGCTCTTGTTGGCACCTATTGTATTGGCAACTGTTAGTACTGCTCTTGTTGGCACCTATTGTATTGACAATTGTTAGTACTGCTCTTGTTGGCACCTATTGTATTGACAACTGTTAGTACTGCTCTTGTTGGAACCTATTGTATTGACAATTGTTAGTACTGCTCTTGTTGGCACCTATTGTATTGGCAACTGTTAGTACTGCTCTTGTTGGCACCTACTATATTGATAACTGTTAGTACTGCACTTGTTGGAACCTATTGTATTGATAACGGTTGGGCGGGCGGGCATTAACAATTTTGCGTTAAAGTTTTCATTTTATGTAATAAAATCAAGAGTTTTTACCCAGTGGTACTCAAACTTCATACAATGGTAGAGCATAATGAGAGGAAGTGCAGTGTACAATAACCATAACTCTATTCTTGCTTATTACTGAGTTATTGCCCCTTGTTACTTTTTTTGTCTGGAGTATAACTTGAAAAGTACTGGATGGAATTCATTGGAACTTCATACAATGGTAAAGCACAGTGAGAGGAAGTGTAGTGTACAATAACCATAACTCTATTCTTGCTTATTACTGAGTTATTGCCCTTGTTATTTTTTTTTGTCCGGAGTATAACTTGGAAAGTACTGGATGGAATTCATTGGAACTTCATACAATGGTAAAGCACAGTGAGAGGAAGTGCAGTGTTCAAGAACCATAACTCTACCTAAACTTATTACTGAGTTATTGCCCTTTATTTATTTTTTTGCTGTCAATTTTTTTTCCAGACATTAACTTGCAAACTACTCAATGGAATTTATTAAAACTTCATACAATGGTTACAATGAGAGGAAGTGAAGTGCACAAGAACCATAACTCTATTTCAGCTTATTACAGAGTTACTGGCCTTTGTTACTTTTTTCTTGTCCGGAGCATAACTTTAAAACTATTGGATGGGATTTAATAAAACTTCATACAGTGATAGATCATAATGAGAGGGAGTGCAGTGTACAGGAACCACAATTCTATTTCGGGTAATTACATAGTTAGTGCCCTTTGTTACTTTTTCTTGTCCAGAGTATAACTTGAAAACTATTGGATGGAATTTAATAAAACTTCATACAGTGATATATCATAATGAGAGGGAGTGCATTGTACAGGAACCACAATTCTATTTCAGCTAAATACAGAGTTACTGCCCTTTGTTACTTTTTCTTGTCCGGAGAATAACTTGAAAACTATTGGATGGAATTTAATAAAACTTCATACAGTGATAGATCATAATGAGAGGAAGTGTAATGTACAGAAACCGCAATTCCTTTTCAGCCAATTACAGAGTTATTGCCCTTAGTTACTTTTTTCTTGTCCGGAGCATAACTTGAAAACAATTGGATGGAATTTAATAAAACTTCATACAGTGATAGATCATAATGAGAGGGAGTGCAGTGTAAAGGAATTGCAATTCTATTTCAGCTAATTACAGAGTTACTGCCTTAGGAGAAAGAACTCCACGGCCATAAAAAATCATTAATTTTTGTCAAATCTTTATTAAACTTGCTCAGAATATTTGTCTACTTGTTGTCTTAAACATTTGTGAATATGGGTCACCTCAGATTAAAAACTAGGTCAAATCTTAGGAAATATTTTCCCAATTCATAAAAAAATTCTCAAATTTTCATGAAACTTTTACAAAAAATTTTTCTCCAGGATATCTTAGTCACATTAAATTATAATAAAAAATTAGCAAAGATTACAGTTTTTTCAATTTTCATGACAATTGCTTATCTTACATACATACACACACACACGCGCACACATGCTTTCACACTTGCACACACACCATTGACCTGTCAGCACCACAGTGAAACTACAGACTACCACTCTGGCACCATTAAGTATAAATATGGGTCTTTTGGGTTAAAAATACTAGCTCAAATATTAGGTTTGCAAAATTGCATCATCAAATAAAAAATCCGGCTTTAATGCGGCGTTGCCACATTGACGTCTTGTTGGAACTATTATATAGGCATCTGTTATTACGGTTCTTGTTGGAACCTATTTTCTTGCATACCGGACGTGTGTTTCCAGTCATGTGACCAGTGCTGGAAAAACCCATCTTACATACCCCATGTAAGATGAGTCATGCGCAACAATGCGCCACTTCTTATTTCAATTATTGTATGGTTTATTAAAGATATATTATGCCATTTCAATAAAGCGCAATAAAATATATATGTTTGCAAGACGTTTAATTAAAATTCAAAATAATTCATCGTAATAACGCTATTTTTAGTTATTTAAAATTACTGCCCTCTATCACGTCAGTAAACAACGTCACACGCGCTTTTTGGTGTAATTGTTCAAAAGTTTGTTTTCTATGTCATTTTTTCCACAATTTCATAATTTTAGGTATTTAAAAAAAAAATATCAATCATGTTTTTCCGGTCCGGATGGAAAAATCCGACCATTGGGCACGCTGCATGACCGGTAACTCGGCAAGCTTTGTTACCAGCTTAAGTCTGTGCCCTTTAATCGGATTTTTCTATCCGTACTGGAAACACATGATAGATACTTATAATATTGATAACTGTAACTATGGTTCTTGTTGGAACCTATTGTATTGATAACTGTTACTACTGCTCTTGTTGGAACCTTTTATATTGATGACTTCATTATTTTTCAGGCAATCTTAATGAGCATGTGCCTCCAAGGAATGGTGGAAGAGCTGATTACGAAGAAACAGGGAAAGAAAATGAAAAAGGTTTGTGCACAATAGTTTTTAGCTCGACTATTTGAAGAATAAGGAGAGCTTTACTACCCGCCACAGCGTCAGTGTCGGCGTCCTGTTAAAGTTTTAAGGCAATGGGGATTTTCACTTATTAGTCCAATACCCTTCATTCAATTCCCTTAATACTTCACACAGTTGTTCATGGCCATCACATAATTAGGTTAGATAACTCCATATTATCCTTTATACAAATTATTGCCCCTGATTGACTATGGAACTTAGGTTAAAGTTTTAGGGCAGGTTGGGATATTTATTAATAACTTCTATACCCTTCATTCAATTGACCTGATACTTCACACAGTTGTTCAGGACCATCACACAATGAGGTTAGATAACTTCATAGTATCCTTTATACAAGTTATGGCCTCTGATTGACTTTGGAACTTAGGTTAAAGTTTTAGGGCAGGTTGGGATATTTATTAATAACTTCTATACCCTTCATTCAATTGACTTAATACTTCGCACAATTAATGACGACCATCTTACAATAAGGTTACATAACTCCATTTAAACCCTAAATACCATTTATGGCCCTTTTTTTTTTTTTTTTTAATTTCGTTTTATTTCTTATGACAAGCACATTTTTATATTCTTAACCAGATTTTCACAAAGGGAAAACAAGTTGTAAAAATGACTTGTGTCATTGTTTTGGGCGGGCTGGTGGGAGGGCAGCGTCAAAGTCACCTTTTGTATCGAATAAATTTAGCTAGGTTTGACATCTAGTGCCCAAACTTGGTATATAGGAAGAGGTTATAGAAACCTTTCATGAGATTGCGTTTGAGGCCGGTAGGATCAAGGTCAAGGTAAAAGTTATTTTTAATAGAAAAAATGGTTGGTATTAAATAACTTAAGTAAGGGTTGACATATTGTGAGAAAACTTGGTATGTATAAAGAGTTCACACAGACCTTTCATGAGATTGTGTTTTGGGCCCCTGAGAGTAATGGTCACTGTTTACTTTTTAATTTGAATTTTATTGCTTAAGACAGGCACATACATCAATATTGTATTCACTTCTAAGTCAAAGCGGCATAGTCGAGGGCGCTGTCTTACGACAGCTCTTGTTAATTGATTGATATGGTTTGTGGAAAAAGTTAGGTTGAAACAGAAATTTTGGTTTAATTGTACAAAAAAAAACATTTGTTTTTTAAGGCAAGAATTATCCTAAAAAAACGATCATCATGAAAATGAAATAAACACAGAATGACAGCACACTGTCCCAAAGAATATTCACAGTTAGTTTTATCTAAAAAATGTGATTATCTGCTGTTCATATTCATGTCTAATTTTTTCAAAACGAATAAATGTTGGTCAGAATGATTTTTTGTTCACCAGAAGGCATGGAAGATTAAGTTGAGGCATATTTTCATTTGAATGTTGTTTTGTTTTCAAGCCATCAGATAGAGCAAAGAGGGGGAAGCGAACATTTGCAAGGGAAAACAGCTTTGCTTCTGGTCTGTCTCATCAGAATAGTACAGAGGTAGGTGTGCATTCTATGTGCATATTTAAGGACAGTGTGTGTGCGCTGTGTGCATATTTCAGGACAGTGTGTGTGTGGTGTGCATTTCATAGGACAGTGTGTGTGCTGTGTGCACATTTCAGGACAGTGGTTGTGCCCTGTGTTCATATTTCAGGACAGTGTGTGTGTTGTGTGCCCATTTCAGGACAGTGGTACAGGAGCCGCAATTCTTTTTCAGCCAATTACAGAGTAATTGCCCTTTGTTTCTTTTTTTTGTCCGGAGCATAACTTGAAAACTATTGGATGGAATTTAATAAATCTTCATACAATGATAGATCATAATGAGTGGAAGTGTAGTGTACAAGAACCGCAATTCTATTTCAGCCAACTACAGAGTAATTGCCCTTTGTTACTTTTTTCTTGTCCGGAAACTAAATGATGTTTAACAAAGGCATCATCAAACATCAGACTCCATATACATTTAAATTTCTAGACTAAGTTTTGTTAAACAGGTTTTCACATAGTGAAACCTGGTTATTAGAATGACGAACGTCCTTGTTTGGGCGGGGGGGGGGGGGGGGGGGGGGGCGGCCGGGCGGCGTCAAACTCACCTATGAAACTGAATAACTTTAGTAAGGGTTGACATATCTTGACCAAACATGGTCTATAGGAAGAGTTTATAGATACCTTTCATGGGATTGCGTTTGGGGTCCCTAGATTCAAGGTCAAGGTCACTGTTACTAAAAATAGAAAAATTGTTGAAACTGAATAACTAAAGTTAGAGTTGACATATCCTGACCCAACTTGGTGTAAAGGAAGAGTTTATTGATACCTTTCATGGGATTGCATTTGGGGTATCTAGGGTCAAGGTCACTATTACTATAAATAGAAAAACAGACAGAGGCTGGAGTTCTGTCAATCATTAAAAACCTGGTTTCGTCGCATTGCGGGGTTTCTTGTTTTTATTATCACAGGAAATGCAATGTCATGTGCTTATCAAAATAAAAAGAACAAGGGTATGTTCAGAATACTTTTATGGTCATTTAGATGTTTTAATGCACCAGCCAACTGCATACACCCCCATATGTCTGGAATGACTGGGACTTTGACTTTTGGTCCATCCAATTCTGAGTAAAATACCTGCAGGGTCAAACTGCTGGGAAAATCCCTGCCAAATGCCCCCACATCCCCGGGATATCTAGGTAAAAGCCCATTCCCCACTATTTTCCGAGTGAAAACAAAATCACAGCATTCACTAGACACTGCAGGGCCATCTGAAAGGTAAAAACACAGCCCATTGCCCCCGCTGTCCCCTGTTCCCTCCAGACTGGGGGTGAGTGGGTTTGGAGGCAGTGATTACAATTGTTGACTGGTGCATTATAATCCCGAATTATGCTGCAAAAGAAAAAAAACAACATTAAAGTGATAAACTTAGGCTCACTTGTATTATGACCTGAATTAAATAATATTTAGTTGATAATTCCGATTTCCACCCAAAACGAATCACTAATTACGCAATATTATAGCTACCAGTCTCAGATACACATGCTGATTGCATAATTATTGCTTTTATTAATGATCCTTAAGTGCATGAGAAAATATACAATGACTTTAAACATGCTCAAAACACATTTATTGTCAAAATTAAATTTAATTTCCAAAATTCAAGCCACTTTGTTTATACCAGAAGCCGCCGTTTTGATTAACCGTTCGATATACAGTATAAAGACATCACGCATCCGTAGCTTCCTTTTACAAAAACACTTAAACTAGCATAGAAAAATTATTGATTATTTTTTAGCCTTTTAAAAAAATATTTCAAGAAAAAATCTGGTTGGCGATCAAAATGTAGGTGCGGGCGCACATTTTCAAAAAAATCGGAGCAGTAAATCCGCAGAACTAAAGATCAGTTTGGTGTGGCCTTAAGGTAGTATATTTCCTCATTTTGACAGCTACACCAGGGTAAATTGGTTATGTACATTTGTTACTCCAAATGATATTTTTAGGTTCGAGCAAAGGTTAGGACATGTGACATTCTAACAACAAGGATGGACTGCCTGATAAACAAATACGATCTCATTTTATATAAATTATTGGTTATTTTGGACCAACTATAGAAAAAGTGCTGTCAGTTTGCAGGCATCTGTATCAGATGCTGTCAGTGTGCAGACAACTTATCTAGTCCTGTCAGTGTGCAGGCAACTGTATCAAGTCCTGTCAGTGTGCAGGCAACTGTATCAAGTCCTGTCAGTTTGCAGGCAACTGTATCATGTCCTGTCAGTGTGCAAGGCAGCTGTATCAAGTTATGTCAGTGGCTATGCAGGCAATATGTCCAATCAGTATTTATTCAAGAAGTTTTTCAATGTTCTGACAATGCCAATGTGCAAGCAAGAATTCAGTGTGCAGGCATTTGAACATATTCCTGTCAGTGTACAGGCAACTGCACAAAGTGCTGCCGTCAGTTTGCAGGCATCTGTATCAGATGCTGTCAGTGTGCAGACAACTTATCTAGTCCTGTCAGTGTGCAGGCAACTGTATCAAGTCCTGTCAGTGTGCAGGCAACTGTATCAAGTCCTGTCAGTCTACAAGGCAGCTGTATCAAGTCTTGCCAGTGGCTATGCAGACAATGTATCCAATTAGTATTTATTCAAGAAGTTTTTCAGTGTTCTGACAATGCCAATATGCAAGCAAGAAGTCCTGTCAGTGTGCAAGCAAGAAGTCCTGTCAGAGTGCAGGCAAGTAGTCCAGTCAGTGTGCAAGCAAAAAGTATGCAGTCAAATACAAGCAGACATTGCAAGACATTGTTTGCAATATTGATTTGCAATGTAATGCAAATTTGTCAGATAAAACTGCTTGTGTTATTTTGACAAGATGATAACAGTCAATAATATCATTGTGAAATATATCTGTCAAATGATACCTTACAAAATGTTTTATTTTATGATTAATCCGAAGAATGTATTATTTTTCCAGAAGATAGAAGTTTGCTATTAATCCCAAATTGCATGACTATAAACCATCAAACTCATTTATTGTCACAAAAAAACACAGGTTAAAACTTTCACTTGGGACACTTAATTGCAGAGTTATCTCCACTTGTTTATTTTTATAATGCTAATTTAGAAACTATTTTAGCCCGTCCTTCATTATTATCTGTCTACAACTAAGTCCCAGTTTAAGGGGAGACATCAGAATTAAACATGGCATAATCCATAAGAACCATTGTTTTTTTATGTTTATTTATCCTTTTCAGTAAATAAAAAAATGTATTAATTGTGGAACATCTTACTTGGGAGTAAGAGTGCATTTAAAATATACCAATACAGCAACTTATTACTCATACACAATTACAATGAAAAACACAAATAATATCAAAATTGTAAAGAATCATATATTTTTTATAACTATTTCATTAACTCGGTCAATTGAAGTTCTTTACCAAGTAGTAAACTTATATTATTTCAGAGAAACAATGGTAGAGAACAGTTTTTAACCAGGTTTTCACATAGTTTGACACTAGAATGACGTAAGTAATGACGCGGCCGGTCGGGTGGGCTGCTGGGCTATGTCAAACTCACCTATGAAACTGAATAATTTCAATAAGGGTTGACTTATCTTGACCAAACTTGGTCTTTAGAAAAAGTTTATGGATACCTTTCATGGGAATGTGTTTGGGGTCCCTAGGTTCAAGATCACCATTACTAAAAGTAGATAACTGTTTGGTACGGAACAACTTTAGAGTTGACATATTGTGACCAAATTGGTATGTAGGAAGAGTTTATGGAGACCTTTCATAGGATTGCGTTCGAGGCCCCAAGGGTCAAGGTCACTGCTACTAAAATAGATAACAGTTTGGTACTGAACAACTTTAGTTAGGGTTGACATATTGTGACCAACTTGGTATGTAGGAAAAGTTTATGGAGGACTACCATTGGATTGCTTTTGGAGCCCATTGCAGGGTCAACCTCAAGGTCACTGTTACTAAAAATAGAAGAAAAACAGTTAAAACTGAATCACACAACGAAGGCTGAAGTTCTTCTGTCATTCATTTAAAACCTGGTTTCATCCCACTGCGGAGTTTCTTGTTGATTTCTAAATTCATATGTGAAAGTGAAGTCAATTTAACAATATTTTAGTATTTGAAAATGTTGTTGTATTAATGGGCAATGATGGGAGAAAACATTTTGTATGTACAATCATGTACGAGGGCTGCTCCTAAAGTTTGTGGACAGGAGCAAATCATTCCACCTGTAACAGTGTAACATATACCACATGTCATTCAATAAATTTTGTGATAAAGGATTGAAAATTTCATTTCAAAATGTTGATTGGAAGCCTCTTTATGTGTTATTTGTTACAACCATCACTTTTCGTACGGAGCACTTTGACACATTATGGCATCCTGAAGAAATAAAGGGGAAATTATTTCAAAGACTAATCTTATTTTGTGTTTTCTTTATTATTTAATATTATGAAACTGCAAAGACCAGTAATTAGCCAACCGTTCCAATACTCCACCAACTGCCACCCATTTTCGACGTCCTATTCCTTCTATTTGGATTGTTTTCTCTTTTTTTTCTCATATTTATCATGTACAGTCGAAACTGGCTATGTCGACTTTGTCAGGACCTAGAGAAAAAAGTCGAGATAACGAACATTCAACACAAATAAATTACAAAAATAATATCACGAATCCCAACACATTTGAGTTTTAATTATGTCGTCATCCGACTTCTGCAATTGAACGATCTTGTTACCGTCGTGAAAATAGTTAATGTTTTATTGAAAAATAAAGTGAAGAAAAATGAATTATTAGTGTCACATTCATTTTATTCACGTTTATGGATTACACAAAACAGATATAAAACCACAATAAACATACACTTGTACAGTGTAAGCAAACAGTGTAGCACATATGACAACAACTTTAAATGGTCGTTATGCCTGTTTGTTTTCTAAATGCAGTATATAGAAATGTCTTCGTCACATAACTTTCAATGTTTCAAATTTTCCGATGAATTGTCATCGGCGTCCTTGTGCGTTTCAATGAAAAGCTTGAGCAATATAAATGTCTCTTTAATCAAACACATAAACAAACAACTTTAATTATTCACATTTACCAAAAAACCTCCAATTATGACAGTTTGTTATTTTGACACACACGGTAATTTAGCGACATGCCGCAAACCATCATGAATATTTTGGCACCTACAACCCGATCTACAGTTTGACATAAGAAACAAGGATCATGCATGAAATTCGACCACAGGGACTGAAATAGAAGGTCGACATAGCGAAAAAAATGGAGATAGAAAAATCGACTTAAGCAGATTTATTTTATGCAGAATAAGAAGGAATAAATTCTGGACCGGAGAAAAAAGTCGACACAACCGGAAAGTTGAGATATCTGACGTCGACATAGCGAGTTTGGACTGTAATTTAAATTCTGGTTGCACAACTCTAATGAAAACCCTCTAAGTCCCATTTAAAAACAGTTTCTTGGTCAGAAACATTTCGTTTTAAGCCAGAATTGAATTGAATTTATACCTTATTTTGAGAAAACATACGGTATTCACATTCCTATCCATTGTTAATACGACCAGGTGTTCGGGGTAAATGTTCAGAATTAACTGCAAAATGATAATTACATTCAAATTTTGTACAAATTGTTTAAAGAGTTATTCGGGTTATTAAATATCACTTATATGTTGAGTTATATTTAATATAAATTTTGTATCATGCAAACTAATATTTATCGTATTTTATGACCCAAAGCATTTTCAAAGTGCTCCATGTTCCACACCCTTATTTTCCTTAGCAACATTTATCAGAATACCATACGGTCATATCTACACTATGTTTCTTAAATGATCCGAAATAGGTAAGAGAATGTATAATTGCAAATATCAATCATGTTCCAATTCTTCCCCTTATTATAGCCTTGCACAAACTCCCCCTCCTTTCCCCTTGCAGAGAGATGACAAGCACCTGTCAAAACCTGTCCCTAGACTGGTCACCAGACAGGTCAACTTCTCTGTAAGTAGATGAATGTGATGAAGATAATGTGCCAAGAGTTTCTAGTATATTATTTTGAAATTATTCATTTTACAAAATTAAGAAATCAATTATTACAACATTATATTATTTACTTTTGTACGCATGATGAGTATGGTCTTGATTGTGGGGGAAACAATGGTTCCCAGAGGAAACTTGTTTTTCAGACCAAAATCCAAAATCAAAATAGTCCCATTCAAGGAATCTACTGGGATGCCTTGGTTGGAACCAGTGATCTTAATTAAACACCTGTTGATAGAATGGGACGTATAAATTGTTTCAGGCTGGCAGCATCAAGTATGTTGTCTGATCAATAAAAAATTACCTTAAGTTGGTCTTGTCAATCAATAACTTAAGAAGCTTTCTCCAGTCATCACCAAATTAGGTCAGAATGTGTATGGGTAGAATATATCAGACAAGTTTGATAACCAAACATATCTCTGGAGTCACTCAAGAGTTATGGGCCTTGGATTATATCAATAATCTAAAATAGGTCTTGTCAGATCAATACCATTAGAAGCCTTTGTCCAAACATGGTCAGAAGGTGTATATTGGGCATTATATTTTGGGTGTCCTTTAATTATACAAAATACTTTAAATTGATCTTGTCTGATCAATAACATTAGAAGTCTCTCCAGAGTTATGACCTTTGAATTTGCAAAAACTGTACAGTGTTCTCTTTCTAAATTTGGCTAATTTGGTGGTCTAAAAAAAGGATTTTGCATCTGTGTGGGCTCTTGTTTTGAAATGGTAACCTTAAATTAAAGTGCTAAAATATTTGGTTTTGTGATATCAAATGGTAAGATGTGGTTTGACTCAGACTTTTTCTGTTTCTTGAAAGTTTTTTAATAAATATTTCTAAATATATACTTGTTGAATAATTTATATACATGTACCAAGGTACTTTAACACTTTGCATCAATTTTAATACAAAAACTATAGCTGATTATAGAAAATCTTTTATATGGCCACTGATCATAAAATTATATTTGATTTACTCTTTTATATGTCCATTAATTATTTTTTTTGGTAAATTTAAGTTAAGCCCCTTGTAATCACCTATATAACTATCTTGGTAAAAAAACCACTTAGATTGAGTTAGAGAAATACAATAACTGCAACATTTTTATTTGCAGGACTTCAAATCGGGTAAAAGTAAAGGAGGCCAAAATGGAGACTCAGTGGGGAACAGTGCATTTGATGCTGCTATCGGAGATGAAGATCTCTAGTCACAAATGTTCTGGAGAAATAGAGGGTGAGAATGGTCTTGAGCTGGTCTGCCTCTCACCCTAGTGGGCGTGCTGGTTCTCCCAGGGATGTTCTCTTGGGCCCTCAAAAAAGAAATGAGTACTGTTTTGTAACTTAAAAGATTATAGCTGACTTCACAATTATGCTATAATGAATGAGTATATGAACTAACAAAGAAAACATTACCTAGTGCAGAGATATATCAGCAATAAGGTGTTCAAGCAGCACATTAAGACCAACACATGTGTGTATCTAGAGGATGTAATTCACCTCTAGACTTTACTTATTATTGTAATATGTAGCAAGGACTTTTGATTGGAAAACTAACTGATTTAGCCTAGTTAAATAAAGGTTTGGGATATTTTATGGTTTGCCATTTACTCGATCCTTCTTGTAACACTAAGGTACCTTTACAAGACTATAATACTGATAAAACATTTTATTAAGAAATATGTTGATGGACTTTTGTGCACTTTTTATGATGCATTTAGTTTTCAGTACACAGTTCCACCAATGTTTGTTTTAACTCACCTTACTTAAACATTTATAATATAAAGCCCTCCTTCAAAGAAGCAGTGGTATATTGCTTTGCTCATGTTGGTTTGTTGGTCAGTAGATAAGACCATTATCCAAATGATAACTATAGAGTACACTTGGGCCTTAGGTCCTCTTATTTGAATGGGAGGTTGGTTATGACCAGCAGATGACCCTGATTGATTTTGAGGTCAATGGTCATGTTGACCTTAAACACAAATAGCTTGTCCATTGATAACTAAGGTCCTTAAAGATGGAAGGAAGATTGGTCATGACCTGCAGAGGACCAATATTGAAATGAACATCAGTCCGTCAAAGGTTAAAGTCACAGTGACCTTAAACACAAAAACTTCTGTCTGATATAAGGAGAACCTTGCATCTTCTGTAACAAACCTGGTGGGTCTTGACCTGTTGATCCCTGTTGAAAGACAAAAGGTCAAGGTCACCAGATTAAACATGAGTTACCTTTAAAAAGAGGTAATTTTATAAATTGTTAAAAACTTGATGTTTTGCTTGAAAGATACAAGAATTTGACCATTGTCATATTATTATAAACATATTGGTGACCTCTTCAATTTAACTTTTAACAACTACATGTATCTGTATTATAATTTGTATTACATGTGTTGTACATATTGTTAACTTTATGTTATCCATGTTACTCATTTGATGCTCTCAGGAGGAATATACTTTTTTTACTGGAATCTAAAACTTTTATAACAACTTTTAGAACAGGTCAATAACTAGACCGACTATCCTCAAATTTGGAAGGGATGTTGGTCATAACCTTAAGTTACCTAACAGATATTGAATGCAAAAGGACTTAGTTGATGCTATAAGGAGGGAATAAATGTTTTACAAACATCGCTTGTTAAATGTTGATTTAAGGAGTACTGTTCATTATGATGGCTCTTAGCGCAGGATCAAACATTTTAGTTTGGCAATAGTTTCATGTACACCTAGAAAGCTATTCTTAATTTATCTTTTGTCAAGAAACTTTTTGAAACAAGTTTATGACAATAAAAGTGTCTGTCTGTGTGCCTGCCTGCCTGCCTGCCTGCCTGCCTGTCTGTCTGTCTGTCTGTCTGTCTGTCTGTCTTATGTCAAATGTACTCTTCAATAGTGTTAGGATGTGGACTATACATGTCAAAGTTAAATGCAGTTGTTGAGTTAATTACTAAATGTGATATCTTTTATAGATACATGAATGTGATATCTTTTATAGATACATGTATAATGTAAACATGTTTTATTTTTTCAAAAAATGACTGCTAGTATTAACCTGGGTTATAAATGACAACAAGTTTTTTCCTAGATTATGCATGGTTTTAAATGACTATAAGTATTTTCCTGGATTATGCATGGTTTTAAATGACTACAAGTATTTTCCTATGGATTATGCATGGTTATAAATGACTACATGTTATTTTTCCTATGGATTGTGCATTGGTATACATGACCTGCAAGTATTTTCCTGGAGTATGCATTGTTATAAACGAATATAAGTATTTTTGGATGGATTATGCATAATTATAAATGACTGCAAGTATTTAACTTGATTATGCATGGTTATAAATGACTGCAAGTATTTTACTGGATTGTGCATGGTTATAAATGACTACAAGTATTTTCCTGGATTATGCATTGTTATAAATGAATATAAGTATTTTTGGATGGATTGTGCATGGTTATAAATGACTGCAAGTATTTTACTGGATTATGTATAGTTATAAATGACTGAAAGTATTTTACTGGATTGTGCATGGTTATAAATGACTGCAAGTATTTTACTGGATTATGCATAGTTATAAATGACTGCAAGTATTTTACTTGATTGTGCATGGTTATAGATCACTGCAAGTATTTTCTAGATTTTGCATGGTTATAAATGACTGCAAGTATTTTACTGGATTATGCATAGTTATAAATGACTGCAAGTATTTTACTTGATTGTGCATGGTTATAGATCACTGCAAGTATTTTCTAGATTTTGCATGGTTATAAATGCATTGATATTGTTGGTATGTTTTAAGTTGATATTGTTGGTATGTTTTAAGGTCACATAAGGAAGGTACTCAAGGTGAGCTATTGTGATCTGTCTATGTCTTGTCGTCCAGCTTCAACAATTGCTTATAAATATCATCTTCTCTGAAACGGCTTGAACAATGAAACTTTATAGGAATGATCCGTGGTTGGTGCTCTTAAAAAATTGTTCAAAGAAATGAATTCCATGGCAAGGGAAAAACTACAAAACTTTTCTTGACAAAAATCATGAGGCCTAGAGGTTAGATATTTTGTATGTAACATTGTCTAGTAGTTGTCTACCAAGTTTGTTCTTATTATGCCCCAGGGGTCAAAATTGGCCCCACCCTGTTGGTTTAAATTTCAATATAAATTTTGTTAAAATCTGATAGTTATGTTAAGTTTACTCTTGAAGCAAGGGAAGCAATCTTGCTTATATGGTCTCCCTTTCTTTTGGAGATAACATTATTGTCTATTTTTAGTTGTCTATTTTTAGTGACAAGGGAATATATTTTAAATTTTAATAATTCTTCAAAGAAGTCACTTCTAAGGTAATAATTGTTCTTTTTGTATGTTTATAGCTTAAAGTAATTATTATATTTATAATTATTATGTCTCTTTGTTCTCTGTTTTAACTCAATGATGAATTTAATTATCAGACTTTTCCATTGAACTACATGTAGACCATTGAAAGGTACAATATTATATTTTATGTGGTTAGTGAATACACCTTATAAACACAAGAATTTGATTCTCATGTACATAAGAAAATCTATGTTGTGTTGGATGGAAGAACCTAATATATGTGCAGTTTTATCAAATCCTGCGAGTTTAATGTAGTTGAATGCTTTTATTGGATGGTGCACTGTCCGTCGTTTGTGTGTCTGTACTCAACACATTGCTTGTGAACATCAAATTATGCCCCTGTGGTCAAAAGTAGCCACACCCCCAGGTTTCCTGTGGGCTTATATAGGGTATTCTCGAAAATCTTCCTGTCTGAAACTGATAGGCCCAGACCTTTAATAATTTGTTACAAGCATCATAAAAATTATAGTGGTCCTATAAACACCAAGATTGTGCAAATTATACCCCTTGGGTCAAAGTCGGTCCCACCCTTTTTTACCTACTGTCTTATTTTTGAAACTACAGCAAAAACATTTTGACCATGTTCACAGTTCTGTAAACAACTAACAGTGTTGTGCTTGGATGACCTTGACTTTGACCTGTTGATGTACTATCTTTTTTTTGAAGCTACAGCATTGAAATCTGGACAATGTGTACAGTTTTGAAAACAAATATCAATGCTGTGCTTGGATGACCTTAATTGTAACCTTTTGATCTTTCTTATTGTTGAAGTTTCTGTTATGAATTTTTCGAGCATGTGTACAGTTTGGAAACATAATCAATATTGACATTGTCAGGTGACCTTTTGACCTACTTCCTTATTTTTGAAGCTACAGTTTTGAAATTTGGACCATATGTACAGCTTTGAGAACAAATATCAAGTTTTATTGATTACAAAGGTTTACTTTACACTTCACACTTTACTCAGGTGAGCAATTTAGGGCGATCATGGTCCTCTTGTATTGGTAACATGACTGTCAGTTAACAATTATTTATAAAGTATATATTATATGTAAGTATATTTTAGAATATTTAAAGTTACATAAATGTTTATGAAATATGATTATGTTTGACTAAAAAGGGCATGCCTTTGTATATATCTGTTTTGATATTATTATATGTCCATGTGTTTCAATGACCATTCATGCTAATTCTTTCCTTTCAAAACACACATTCCATTTTAATTTGCTTGTACATTTAATTTCTACATTTCTAAATTGTACATTTATGTCAAAAAGTTCATGTGTTATGTTTCCTTTTCAAGCTTAAATTGCGTATGCACTTTAGTTTAGATTTGTGCCTTGATTGTTATTTGTATGAATCCTTCTAGAATCAAGGTTCTTTTACAGTTAAGAAGCAATGTTTTAGTGACAAACACTTTTAGTTATGTACATTAGATTAATGTAAGAATTACATTGCTAGAATTGCTAAAGTTAATTGCAATTAATGCTAGAATTGCTAGCGTAAACAGAATTAATATTTTTTTTCAAAACCATCATGTAAGATTTTCTTTATTTATTGCAAAACAAATTACTCCATGAAAATACATGATGATAACTGTTTACATTAAGAGTGTGTGCACATTTACAAAGAAGACCGTCATGTTTTATGACATGTAACTTTTGCTATTAATTGGTTGTGAATAAGTGTTTTGGCCAAATATCAAGTGTTTGAAGATCAGCAGATATTATAAGTTTGAAATTGATAGCAGCAAAACATCCTTGATAACTGTACACATCTCGGGTATATACCAAAATATACTGAATTTGGACTTTGTTTTAAAAGTAGACTAATGTTTTCCATTGTTTTATTTTATACTAAAATTTCACAATATTAATAGTCAAACACATCTTGGTTGTAAGCAGTTTGAAAATGATGTTTTATTTTTGAATTATGTCTTTACAGTTCTCACATTGAATTACGTTTCTTATTGTACTGTTTTGTTCTGTTTGTACCATTCATGTTCAGCACATTTAGTCCTATAAAAGACCTTCATTCTGTGTGTTTATTTTCATGTGTTCTGGAACTGACATAATGAACAATCCAGTTATGTGTTCTCCATGCAGATTTCAGAGCAGTTAATTGTGCTTGATATCCTATGAAATGGATTGGTTTAAATGTGTTCAACATATTTGCACTGATTGCCTTTGTTTGTTGAATTGTTAGAAAACTAGACAATATCATTTTTGTGTCATACTTGAGTGTATTCAATTTTGATTATGGTAATTTTTTTAATTTCAATCTGTGTTTCTAAAATATATTTCAGAGTTTTGTTTATATTCTTTATATTCTTAAATGTAACATTTGTTACAGTAAACAAACTTCACTAGTTCATGAGTACTCATTTAAGGTAAAACATGCATGCCCTCCTTATAGTACATATTACAATATGAAACTTATTTGCAACGATAAACTCATTACAATTGACACATAACTCGGCCTTAGTACATGCTCGTACAGCCTATATTATAATGAGAAATAACTGCTTCTATTTTAGATTATTGCAATGTAAATTGTGCCAAATAACCATAATAAATCAAATAAAGTGGAACATGCTTGTTGTGTCCTTTTTTCATGGATATAAATTATATCCAAGACCCAAATAGTTTGAATACCTTGTCAAATGTTTTTCAATTTAATAGCTACAGTTTTACTAAGTATTTTGATTACCATCAATAAGAATTTTAATTCTGTTTATTAGAAAATGAATACTGAAAATGAATACTAAGATGATATCCAGTAAGAATAATTATCAACATAAACAATTTACTTTTCACGAAATTTGCTTTCTTTTAAATGGTGATGTCACACCCAGTTGATGACCTCATAATTTGCAACATGTTCATGACATCATTTACTCTTTAAAAAAATACCATGTGTTCCTCTTAATATGATATGAAAGGGAAATTAACTTATTCAGTTAAATCATAACTATTGTAACAAAATGAGAAAAAAAGTATGATTAGATGGACTATTACCAATTAAGCAATTATTGTTTGCAATTAAATTGTTTACAAGAATGTTGAGTAGTATTGCTGTATTGCACAAACCAAAACCTTATGTTGTAACGAATATTGTATTACCTTACAGTTTGTGTGTCATTTTATCTGATCTTCATGAAACATGGTAAGCATATTACTCCACATGATATTTAAGACCAGTGTGACTATGGCTCATCTCTGTTAAAAGAATTAGGTCAATTATCGAGACAAACTTTTGTGTTAAAGTTTCTTATTTCTTTTAACGAGTTGATCAGTGTTCAAGCAATCTTCAAAAAACCCTTCTCAAAAAAATATGCTTTTTACCAAAACGCGCTTAAAACACTAAAAAGGGTAATTTTCCTGCATTTTTCTGAAAAAGTGTATTTTTTCTGCGTATTTTTATGAATACCTGCGTTATAAGTGTATTTTATCTAAATAAGCGCATTTTTTCTGCGTCTTATTTAACTGAAGTGTGTTTTAGTGTATTTTTGTGTGTGAATAAGTGCGTCTTTTCTAACAGAAGTGCGTTTAAGTGTATTTTTTGTGTCAATAAGTGCGCTTTTTATACAGAAGTGCGTTAAAAGTGAATCGTTTTGGTTTTCGTTTTCAGCAGAGTGCGTTTTAAGTGGATCTTTTAAGGGAAAAGTGTGTCTTTTATTTTGTTTCTTTTTATACCACCAATAAGTGCGTTTTAAGTGCGTCTTTTATTTTGATATTTTTCTGACCACCAGTAAGTGCGTTTTAAGTGCGTCTTTTTGTTAAGAAGTGAATCTTTTACTTTTTTTAATATTAATGTGATTCATGCCCTTCTCAAAAAAACATTTATGAAATACAAGAATATGAATGAATGAATCAATCAACCAGTAAATAAGCATTTTATTATTGATCAATATACCTTCAAAATAAAAAAATAAAAATAATGAAATAAAAATTATTTTAAAAATCAAAAATCTTTTATAATTTCTTATTTATTGTGTAATCAAAATAACACATTTTACTTATAGGCAAGAATCAATTGCATGTAATTACAATATTTATAGAATTATTATTCCTTAAGTTTCTTGTAATGACTACCAAATTTTGTCATTTCCTTTCCAATTTTACAACATGCATGATAAGCCTGATCTTATCTGATTGTACCAAGGACCAATCAAATCTCAACATTTAGGTAGCCAATTTCAAATCAAAGCTACTGGTAGCCATTTTGTTGGGATTTCATTAAAAGAATATTGATGATGTTTTAATTAATAAATGAATTTACACCAATTAAAACAAATTAATATTAAAGGGATTTATATGAACTATGATTAGAAACATGACAATACCACTATTGGATGATTTGTGATAAACTGACATGTGAAAGCACTCAAGTCATAGTATGTATTCTTTATTTCAGTTGTTAATTTCACTGGTATGACATTTGACTACTTGTGGGACTTTTGTTTGTCAACTTTCAATCTAGTGCACATATATTTTAATAAATAACAATGCTGTTGTAGCTGAAAGTAGGATTATTGGTCCCAGATAGTAGATGTAGTTTGAAAACTCTATGAAGATGCACTTTTTTTATCCTTATATATGTTAACATAATATTAACATATTAAGCTGAAATTGCCATGTTTCCATACATATGCACACTAGCACCTTTAAAGCTATACAAATGATTACAGTGTTGGTTTTTGGAGGGGTCATAAAACTGCCATCTGCCACATATATGGTAACTGGTAAGTTATTGGAAACTGGCCAAATTGGGTCAATCAATTTAAGTTAAGTACTAATAAAGTCATTTCTTATTTAAAATATGATACCCTGTTTTATTCCAGAGCTGTCGGGAATCTCTAGATTTGACAAAAATATAACAAAAGATCCTTGAGACTGTCATTTTCCAATTTGTAGCTTACAGTTTCATGATTTTCTATCATATTTTTGCCACTGAGTAAAAGGTTATTTTATTATTGCTAACTTTGACAAATATGTACTTGTTTGTCTGACTGCAAATACAATATGTCCAGTTACAAGGTGTCGTGTTAAATTAATTATGAGATAAAAAAATAAATATATAAATTATATGTAACACAAACTCATGTTTAGGACATTTAAATGAAACAAAATGTGTATTTATTTATTCAAATGTGTTCTATTTTTGATGGTTCAATATATATATATATATATATATATTTGCATAAATGGACACTTTTAATGCAGGTAAAATGCACCAGAGTGAATTTGTGCTCTTTTTTAACACAGAAAAATGCTCTTTTAACAAAGAAAAAATGCACTTTTAACGCATTTTTTCATAAAATTTGGGTGCAAAAGATTCCCTTTTAATCAGTAAAAAGAAAGTGAGTTTAAAGCGCGTTTTTTAGGGATTAAAACGCACTTCTTTACTGCAGTGCGTTTAACTGCGTTTTTTTACCCAACAATGCGCACTTAAAACGCAGTTGAGTGCGTCTTTTCTAGAAGTGCGTATTTACGTCCAAAAAGCGCACTAAAAACGCACTTTCAAGAAGTGCGTATTCTTTCCCCAAAAAACAGCGTTTTTGGGAAAGAATACGCACTTCTAGAAAAGACGCACTCAAGTGCGTTTTTAGTGCGCATTTTGGGGTTAAAAACGCAGTTAAACGCCCTTCTTTGCGTAGTGCGGTTGTTTTCCGCACTTCTAAGTGCGGTTTTACACAGAAGTGCGTTTTGAGTGCGTTTTTTACCCCCATAAAACGCGGTTTAAACACACTTAGTGCGTTTTTTTTGGTGTAAGTTCGTTTTAAGCGTATTTTTTGTTACAAAAACGCACTTAAAATACACTCAAGTGCGTTTTTAGTGCGTTTTTTGTAAAAAGCGCAGAAAAAAATACGCTTATGTAAGTTTTCTGTTTAATTTTATTCACTTTTTGCGCACTCGGTAAGAAAAATACGTTTAAAACGCAGTGCCAATACCGCTGCGTTTAACGCGCGTTAAACGCGCGTTTTCCGCAATTTTGGAGAAGGGAACTCAGTCAGAAAATTTCTCAGCATTTAAATAAGGACTAGTGTAAATCGGTCAAATAAAGAAAAAAAACCTGAAATAGATGATAAAATTAATGAAGAATATGTTTTTAAAGTACAATGTATATTGTTGAAAATAGTTGTATTCTATTGCTACGTGTTGATCAATCGAGCCGATGTAGACTAAACGAGTTATCAAATATCCACGTCACAACGCACAAAACAGTTCCAGCAAAAAAAAAAATAAACCTCGTTTCCGCAAAACACCCTTCGCTCGGTTCGGAATGAACCTATCTTACTGGCACTCCCGGCCATGGAAGATACTTTAATATAATCTAGTAAACACATCAGCCTGCCAGGAAAAGACAACTCAGAAGAAAATATCTAAGTTAAATGCGGTTTGTTTAATTTGTTGATATTTGTATACAGCTATATATGCTGAAATTCGTTTTGTGCAAAAGTTGGCATCGTTGACCCACTTTCGGTCAGAAACCAGGTCGCTCAGCGTCCATTGTTATGAAGCAAGCCCTGAATGCTTTTATGTAAAACAAAACGCCCGTCATTAACGGCGCGTGAATTTATGAATAATGCACGTTTTCTACCGATAACGCCCGGGTTTTTGCGTTTTAACACACAACGATAACGGACCGAAAACACACATTTTGTGCATACTTACAATCTTTATCAAAAATTATCAAGCAAGAACCGATTAAGGATATTTTAAACATAGAAAATATACTAATAAAATTATAAATGAATTACTATCACCAAGAGCGTTGTGTGAACGCTGGTAAAGCTGGTATCGGCGATGCTCGGCGGAGAACGTTGGTCAGAAAATAAAGTTTTGAACATGCAGAACAGTTATCATGGATAGCAGCGTTCATAGAACGTTTCACTTTAAACACTGAAGAACGTCCGTAGAACGTTGTACTAACGTCCACCGAACGTTGCACGCGTTCGGCTATTGTTAGTCATTCGTTACATTGGTTTAATGTTTTTTTTTTTATTGTTTTCACAATTTTTGCTTTGCAGTGAACCACTCACTGGCGACCTGTCAACGACCATTGAACGTATCGCTAGCGCACGCAGCATGTGAATGATGTCAAACGTCTTAAGTCACACACGTTAGTCACGCGCTCAACACGCTCGTCAGTCGTTCGAAGCGCGCCAGTGACACAGCAGCACACGTTGATAGTTTTCAGGGTTGTCTTAATCGATTGCTGGTTCACGCACCTCATACGCTAGGCACACGCTAGTCATGCGTTAGTCACACTTGAGTTGCACGCCAGATGTGTCCAACCTCACATTAACAAGTTCAGTACGCGTTCATTTGAAATTATTTGCTAATTCTTTTGTTTTAAATATAGCGTTTTGTACCTCCTCGATATCAATAATGCGTTTTCTACGATTGTAATTGAGTAAGTACGCAAAAACTCAGCTTATTGACGCTCTATATTAATATATATATTGCAAATACTCACTACAGCGAATTAGCGCTACTTTTAGCAAGCTACTAAGAACAGATTGGAGACCAGATCATTTAGATGTAAATGTAAATATATAGTAGGTCGTTGACAACCGCAGTTATAAAAGTCTGCAGGCCTAGCGATATTAAGCCTCAAAATCGGGACATTAAATTAATATATAGCGGTATTCGTCACCTATTGAACTATTGCAACGTGTGCATTTTCTATTCTCGTACTGTATATTATTTCACCGCCAAGTTTGACATGTTAAGTTGTGACTTCTGGTTCGATATTTTGCAGTGTTTGTACATGTCATAAGTTTTCTAAAGATCATTTGCAAAGTTTGGTTTTTTTAAAAATGTTTTTATAAAATCGAAACCTTGTAGACGTATTTAATTTACTGTACCAGTCATTAATAAACAAATAATTTAACTGTTTGTGTTTCTGAGAGGGCTAGTCACCTACATTTACTAAATGTGTGTGATAACCGAATTCCATGTATGCCTGTCTTAATTAACATATTGTTTATTTATCCAGCTGAATTTATTTTCAATACCGTTATTATGCCTATCATCATAAAGACAATATGTTACATAGTACAGTATTGTAGACAGCTTAATTGTCGAGGTTGAAATCGATTTGCCAAAAACTTAACCATCCATGTTTCTGTCAATTTGAACAGGACATACTTCAGTCACAACACACACCATTGAGTTTGGTGTTGAGGAGCGAAGGCTTAAAAAGTGCTTTAAAAAATGTTTTACCTTTTATATTGCTGAGCGCCAAGATTCTTAATCCCCATATTTCACATCCATAAAGAAGTATTGGTTTAACTAGCTTATAAAACAAGTCAATTTGCACATCAATCGGGAGGTACAATGCTTTTGTCATTTTTAGGGAAAATCAACATTTTGTATGCATTCAGCCCGGTTCAACGCTATCTCTAAGGCACGGTCTACTACTACAATTACCGTGACTTACTCGACGATAGATGACGTCTGCACGGCTTATCACTGCATTGTCATAGCAGTAACGTAGCAAAAGAATATAAGATGACAGTGTTGTTGATCGTAAAATAGCCATAGTTGAGCATTTGTTGATGAGTCTATTCAAGATAGTGTCGAAGAAGATCAAACTGGAGTCGCATTTTAACCGCATCTAAAGCGTTTATCATGCTATGAAATCGTGTTTATTAGATCGGGGTCATTGTCGTGACAGATTTATAATCGTACATACATGTACATGTACATGGTCTTCTTTCTACTCACAAAATCTTAGTATTTATAAACAAATTGTAGACACATAAATGTACGTGACGCCATTAACATGAATCTTGCCTAGTCCTTATTGAACATGAACTATCAAGAATGCTTTTAACTTAAAAAAAAACTCCAGCAAGACTAATAAATCGGATCAAATCTAGGCAAAATTGAGTCATGAGAATCATTCTTAAATGGTCAGTATTATAAGGAGCTCTCATTCGATATGGTTTCCTTTACCCAGTATGTCCCACATCGGGTCACCTAGCCACGTAGCGCATATATCACGTCGACAACCTTTTAACATTGATCAAGACGCAAACACTGCAAAATATCGAACGAGAAGTCACAACTTACCATGTCAAGTGAAGTAATATCCCGTACGAGAATAGAAAATGCACACGTTGCAATAGTGACGAATACCACTATATAATAGAATGTTGATTAGATCATGGGACAGGCGAATGCTTTTGAAAGGTTCATTAGAACTGCATCTTCATCATAACTCTGTCAACTTTGTTGTGAAAACGTTCACGCACATATAATTTTCTTTCGCTTGTTTTACGTTTTTTTTATTTTAAATTCGTCTAAAACGTCATTTTTTCGCGGAAAACACGGCGTCGTTTTTCTCTGGATAACGTGCGCCGTTCTTTAATTTTTGAAAAAGCTGCTCGTTCAATTTTTGATTTTTTAAATACATGTCTTCGATGTTTTATTACAAATCGCCTGATATCAAGAAAAGTGTACCTTACTGACTTCGTTTTTGCGCAGTATCAAATAATCTAACCCCTATACCTGTTTCTTTTTCAATACGTATTGTATTAAAACGTTTAGCATGACGTTATTCGAACAATTGTTTTTGTTAATTAAATGATAACATTAGAAATCTTAGAGTGTCTGATCAGTTTTATGTTAGGGATTTTTGTTATGGTTGTTGTACAAAATATCTAATTCCACACAAGATGGGCGCTAAATTACCAGCTTTATAAATCAACGGATGACTCAAATATGGCGGCTTTTTTAATGCGAGGCTTTCTAAATTATTAAGGAATCTTATTTGCCGAATTATAATATTTTGATAATACACATTAGGCCACACCAAATTAATAACTTGTTCATCGGATTTCCCGCACCTAGTTCTTCAGAAAAGCAAAAAAAATAATATTTTTTTATTTTTTTATCACTTGCGCCCGCACCATCTAAAAAAAATAGTTATTTATTTCACGAGCGCTAATTTGTTAAGTAGAATGTAGCCTTATCAGGAATGACGTCACCATTACGTCATATGTACTTCCGTTGTGTGGAAAATTCTCAATAAAAAATTGTTCTTATGATTGATAGACATGTTTTCACATGCTCAATACACTGTAAATAAAAATATCATTATTCCTGAAACTTTTATACCTTAAGTATCTATTCTTGCTTGATTTATCATTTAGAGTAGAGATTAAAGCATAAACCGCTGCCCTATAGTTGAAAGGTCATTTTGGAAGAACTGTCATGGCGGACGGTGCAATTTTTAGAGTTTGTTTTTTAAGTGAAGTGATTTTTCTTAGGAATAACTTGCCCCCCCCCCCCTTTTTATTGGCTTTAAAGGTAATTTAAAGATTGTACTTTAAGAATATATGTGGTTATCAAACTTCAAACTTTATTCGTGATATGCAGGCCACCGGCCCATACACAACAATATATACATTATTACGAAAACATACAGTATATGCTAGTTATACATACAATAATACATAAAGTGTTATCCATTATTAAACATCAGTATTTATATATTCTATAACAAGTCATTTTGTATAAATTATTGATAATCTATTCAAATAGTCTATTCAAATATTTTTAAGTAGTCAAATCTCCGTTTAAATGCATAATACAAATACATAGCAAGATTTCGAATGGTTTCTTCATTTATTGTGGACATTATTTGACAAAACTTAACAACATGAGAAGGGTTGCATGTAAAAGCAGGTGGAATGTACTCCTCACGAATATCATTATATAGAGGACAAATCAAAACAAAGTGTATTTCATTCTCTACCATACCTTCACAATAAAAACAATGTCTGAATTTTCTAGAAATATTATAGTATCGTCCTTGTTCAATCATAAGACTATGTGATGAACTTCTAAAAGCTGCAAGGCATTTGCGGAATTTTACAATATCTACAGAGGAAATATACGTTTCTAAACCATGATTCATTTTAAAATCCTTGTACAAAGTAAGTTTTGCATTATTAGAGCATTGATTACTCCATAATTGCAAATATTGATCTCTCAAGCGTTGTACATAGCATTTCAAAAACATTCCTGGGTTTTCAACAGATTGTGATTCCCATATATAACCAAAACCATTGCTATACAAATTTCGCCTGACAAGTGTTGCCCAGTTAACATGACCACGTGCATCAAAATAAAATAACATGTCATAGCATAGTTTAATGTATCTATTATTACAACAGTTCATCAAACGTATCCAATATTTAATACTTCGTTTTTGTGCATAGATATATATAGGAAATCTACCTCGATCACCCAATACAACATTATTGCATGAATTAAGGCTAACATTTAGAACACATGAACATTTTCACAACATTGTGTATTATGAAGTCCCGAAATTTCTGAACCATATAAACATAATACTAGCAATTTTGGAATCAAAAACCTTAAAATATGTTTTATAAGGCATATATGGTAAATTGCTAAACGAATTGAGAACATGATTACAAGCTAACTTTGCCTTTTCAGCCATAAACAGGTAAAGTTAACACCAACATATGTAAAAGAATTTATAACATCAACATTCTGGTTGTCATATTTCCAGTGTTCATGTCTGGACACTCTGCCGCCGTTTTTGAAAACAACAATTTTTGTTTTGTTTACATTAACACATATCTTATATGTAACACTAAAATCATGTAATATATTGAGTTGGCGCTGTAAACCAATCACTGTATCCGATAATAAACACACGTCATCAGCAAACATAAGAATGAATATTTCAGTGTAATCAGGAATAACTGGATACCTGTGAGATTATTACTACTACTAATTACATCGTCCAACTCATTTATAAATAAAGAAAATAATATAGGACTTAAACTACAGCCCTGACGCAAACCTACAGGACATGTAAATTCATCTGATAGGCCTTTACTGGTCTTAACTGCTGCCTTAACAGAGTTGTATATAGACACAATCGAGTTATAAAGTTTGCCCTTTACACAGTTCTTACTTAGAACATTACACAATATGCGACGATCAACTGAATCAAATGCTTTTTTAAAGTCAACAAAAGCGACATATATGGGTCTGCGTTTCATAATTAAATATTTATTAATAATAGAATATAGGATAAAAGCATTGTCAATAGTTGAATAATTGCTCCTAAATCCAGCTTGACATTCTGCAATTCTGTCATAAGCTTCTGCATAGAATGTAATTCGTTTAGTAATTATTGCTATATAAATCTTACTAAATACATCTAATAAAGCTATGCCTGTGTAGTTATCTGGCGAGTGAATACATCCCTTCTTATGAAGTGGAACTATAATTGATTTTGTCCAAGATGTAGGAAACTCTCCCTCATCATACAACCTATTAAACAATTTAGAGATGAAGGGTAATAAAATATCAATGCCATATACAAAGTATTCTGGAATAAGATTGCCTGATGAGGCCTTTTTAACATTTATGGATTTTATAGCTTTTACTATTTCCTCGTCTGTAATAGGAGAATTAAATACAATGTTTTGTATGTCATCAATGTCATTCATATCAATGTTATGGTCTATAAATTCTTCTTCGACATGCTCATCACTGTCCATAGAAAATAACGTGCTGAAATTTGTAAACCACTCTCCTACAGAAATTTGTGGAACAGTCCTTTGTTTATTTGACAACTTTTTAATTTCACCCCAAAAATATTTCGAATTGCGGACTGAAGAGTCCAGCCTATTTAAATAATACCTATAGTAAATTAATCGTTTCCTCTTACACATAGTTTTAAAGTTACTCTTATGTGTTAAATATTGGTCGAGAAGTTCGCCAGTTCGGTGTTTTCTATAAATCCGTAATGATTGCATTGCTTTACTTTTGCAGTTCCTACATTCTGCGTCAAACCACACTTTTCCAGATCGCTGTTTACGTACACGCTTGGTTTTGCTAAATGATTCTTGCGATATAGACCCAGATACAAGCGTATAGATGACCGAGACTAAAACACTTCCTGATTCTTGAAATTTACGCCAACAAATGACAATTCTACCACCATTTAAAGTTTGTTTAGCTTTTGGACAATTATGTTTGTTTTAATTTGGCTCCCGCTAAAAGTAAACGTATATATACTGGGCAAGAGTTGCTGAATTTTATCGTGAATGACAGTGAATTTGGTTCGGACATGTTTGACGGGAATTCGGATGACCGTTACAGTGAAAAAACAGTTTCCAATCGGTCATCTATACATACTACACCTGTCCAGGTAAAACTTCAGGTGTGTATTTTAATTTCTTTGTTGTTTTGCTGTTAATATAGCAAATATGATGGTTTTTTGTATTGTGTCCTTCAAAAATACACATTTTATGATTTATGCATGTTTGTTTTTATTTTGCTACAGATCAGAGTATAGTGTTTATTTAATTCATATGCAATGCATGTACATTAAAAGAAAAATAAAGTTTGGCCAAGAAACGAGCTCCACCGTTCTTGTGTTATCATCAAACTGTGTCAGTAATGCATACTACATTATACTACAATGAACATTTATGTATAATATTGCTTATTCAAATTTCAGTTTCCTCCGACGCAGCGGATCATGAAATTCCTGTTCCCATGAGGCAACGATGGCGTGCTTGGGGTGGAGGCCTTGGTCGCCTATGAGTCAATGTTCGTGGACAGTAGGATGACGCTAAAAATTAACCTGACTGACATTCATGTGTGCTTCATGCAATCCCATGAGTTTTACTGTTCACACAAAAACATCAAACAAGCCGGGTTGTGTATATTTTGTAAATATTAGTCAAAAAGGATATAAAAAAATGGTGTCAGACTGTGTGATTTGAAAAGGTATTAATCACACTTTGTGTTGCGAATGAATGTTAGTAGATTTTTTAGATGTTCATGTGTATAAATTAAATTTAAAAATAAATTAATAAATTAAATTAAATTAAAAATCAGGGATGATAAACTTCCGGATTAATCCGGAATTCCGGATTTAAGGCCTCACGGATCGATTTTGAGATTAATGTAAATCCGTTGAGTTTTTTTCTAGGGGGGAAGGGTACAGGGAGCGATTCGAGCTCAGTTCGAACAATATGGGTACGAAAGGTGAGTTTTCCGGAAGTGTAAAGCCGGAAATTAACGAACCCAATTACGGCTTGGCAATCGAGCTATATGATTGGTTAAGATAGCATCCGGTGATTACGGAAATTACCGATGGGACTAGAAGACAGTATCCGGATGGATGTATCCAGATATGACAGACGACGAAGACAAATAAACGGGTATTGGAAAATTGGAAAAAAACGACCACCACCAACTTCTAAAAACATCGATTCGTCGATTTTAAGGGTATATTTGCCATTTATTTTTAAGAGAAGTTAATAGAAAGTGATCAAACTGAGAATGAATTTTGCGCATGTAGCATTATTTCGGACATCCCGATTCGGATTGTGTCATAATAATTAGGGCTGTGTATCGTCACTCAACTCACGATACGATGCGTATCACGATACGGAGTACGCGATTAACGATATATCACGATACGTTTATATATGGGTTTTTAGCTCGCCTATTCGAAGAATAGGTGGGCTATACTACTCGCCCCAGCGTCGGCGTCGGCGTCTGGTTAAAGTTTTAGGGCAAGTTTGGATTTTCACTTATAAGTCCAATACCCTACATTCAATTGACTTAATACTTCACACAGTTGTCAGGGCCATCACATGATGAGGTTAGATAACTCCATATTATTCTTTACACAGATTATGGCCCCTGATTGACTATGGAACTTATGTTAAAGTTTTAGGGCAAGTTGGAATATTTATTACAAACTTCTATATCCTTTGTTCAATTGACTTAATACTTCAAATAACTAGTTCATTGTCTGACTTTGCAAAACCAAAGTTCTCCCAAGCTTTGGACTTATATTTTGCCGGCGCATTTCTCTAGGGTTTCTCTTTACTATCGGTAGTATTTCCTTCCACCATTCTTGACTTTGCAGACGACTGAAAACTGTCAAAACAGCGAAAGCCACTTCGGCCGCATTTTCGCATACAGCTAGTTCGCAGATTCCATTTTTTTCATATCTTTTGGCACAATTTTTAATAATTTTATTTTCATTTTTCATTTTAGTTTGAAAAATAAACATGGTGTAGATAAGTAAGATAACTAGTTGTAACGTATTTTGCTAGCTCTACCTGCTGTTTGCGAAAATGCGGCTGCAGTGGCTTTCGCTGTTTTGACATGTAAAAATGAAAGTTAACAAATTGACTGGATCATGCAATGATGTTTGGAAAAGTGTTTTAAGCATACAAATCTTCAGTCGAAATAACGAATCTAACGATACGCGACACACACGATTTTTTACAATGCGATACGATACAGTATATCGTCGGGTACCGAATCGCGATTCGTTTGGTTCAAATTTAAAAATATATATATATATTTTGTAGTAGTAATATATATTACGTAGAGGCAGTCATTTTATTTTCTATTTGAGACAGTTCAACAAAACTTCTTGAGGACCCAGTTTGAGTGAGATTTAAATTCTGCTGTAATTTGTATTTCCAGGTATGTTTACCTGTATGGCTACAAAAGTCAGGGATGAACAGACACCTCAGCCAGTGCATCCAGTTGTTCCTGTCAATGACTGACAATACAATCCAGAGGCCATGATACTTGGATTTATGGCTGAACATGCTCCCTGGCACCACAGTATTGTGTCTTACTTAAGATACAAAAGCTCTCAGTGAAACTTCAAAGGTGTACAGCATCATACAAAATGACTTACGGAGTGGCTAGCCATTTCAATGATGAACATGTGGATGAGTTAATGGATCTCGGTTTTGTTTCAACTAAGACAAGTCAACAAACACAAACAATGAGAAAACTGTTGCAGCTATTTTTCTGGCATAGAGAAAGAAATAGTGTTGAGACATTTGGCCTCCTTAAAAATCACAAGGGCTGATTCTGAATCAATTTTCATAGAATTTGAAAGCCTGTTTGAGAGACTTGAACTGCCGTGGGACAATCTAGTTTGTGTGCTACTGGACTCATGTAACACCATGAGGGGAAACAATCTGGCTTGGGGACCAGAATTCGTCAACGTCCACCATGTCCACAACGGCTACGCTGCCAACGCATTTAAGTCCCGTTTGGATATTACTTGTAATAATATATATAATAATTAATAACATTATATTCTCATCAAATGTGCAGAAAATGGTATAAATACTCTTATGATACATAAAAATTGAATAAATAACACTTTTACAATAAACATTTGCAAGCATGATAATTGATATGTTGTTCATTATTATAAAGCAAATATCCCACAGTGTAGACTGTTCATACACAGGCATTTGATCATAGCCAGTTGAGTTTTATGGGAAGTGGACAACTGAACCAAAATGTCGGGTACATGTCTAATGCCTGTGACTTCAGGTAAAAAAAAGAGTAAATTTAACTTTGTTTAAAGACAACGGTGTTTAACTTCACTGCTAAGATTCCTGATAATTGTTCTAATTGTGGATGTCTCGTGTCGAACATAATTTTATCTACCAAACCTAAAGGTGTACTCCTTGAACACTATTCTAAGGAAAAAAGGTTATTAGAATCCCTGAAATATGGAAAGCTTCGGGGGGCCCAACCAGGGGCCTTGAGCGGCCCCCTGAACCCCACGCAGACATTTTCAGGATTGGCAACTTGGCTTTGTTATCATCCCAGATATTAAAACTATATATGGAAATGATTCAAGTGTTAAATATTTATGCTGATTGGTTTTTGTCTATGAAAAAATATTGCATATTCTTGTATTTTCTTGAAATATTTTTTTGCTATATTTGAAAATTGACACAATAATAATAATAACTTTATTTATAGAAGGTAACACATTAAGACATAGGCATCATATTATGAAAAACATAACACACGTCTTATTTACAATGCGGCCATCTGAAAGAACATACACAGACACACACACACACACACACACACTAAATAAGATGTGATGCAAATAATTAATACTCAAAACACAAATGTGAAAACACATTTTTAACAATACCGCAAAAATACATATTGTTAAAAAAGCATTATTACATTTTTTCGTCATGGCCTATAACTAGAATTAATGATCGTTTTAACATGTAAAATGCTTAGAATGGGATTTCAGAAAGGTACGTATTAAAATGTAATACGAAAACATAAAGAAACATGAATATAATACATTCATTTAACACATCAATGCTTAATAATACATCAATTTGTACCTAAATGTTAACAAGAAAACTCATCAAAATTGTTTAATTGAGTAAGTAGGACAGTCACACATTTATTTAACACCTTACTCAACAAATACATACGTATAAACTATACCTGTGGTATGCAACGAATTATGCATATAATTTTTACAACGGATTTTGCGATTGATGATGTAAATAGAACTTCTTACAGCGGGTTTTAAATGTCTTTTCCGTGTTAGACTTACGTATTTCTTCTGGTAAAAAATTCCAAACTTTCCCACTGTAGCATGCAAACGAGTGTTTCTTGTATTGTGTTTTATGTCGAAAGTGAGCAATGTCTTGTCGCGTGGAAGATCGTAATCCATATCTTGTGTTGCTAGATATCTTAATAATGTCTCTTATGTAACTCGGTGTAAGATTATTAATAGATTTAAATACCATAACAGCCGTTTGATATCTGCAACGGTATTCAAATTGAAGCCATTCTAATTTTTTAAATAATTCATGCGATGGCGTTCTAATAGGCTTAAAGAGAATAATTTTTGCAGCTCTTTTTTGAAGCAAGGTCATTCTTCTCATATGCGTTTGCTTACTTTTCCCCCAAACGCTTCAACAATAGTCAAACATAGGAAGTATATACGATTTATAAAACAATTGTCTCATTTGATCCGTTAAAAAATAATTGAGTCTTTTTAAAAGGGCTATCTTTGCAATTACTTTCTTGCAGACAAATTCAACTTGCAGATTCCACGACAATGATGAATCAATAATAATTCCAAGCAATTTCTTCGAAGTTACATTATCAATTAGTACTTTGTCTACGAGTAAATTGAGTGCACATGCATTTCTTAATTTTGCATTTGAACCCAACAACATGCAATTAGTTTTTTGTGGATGTATTGCCATGTTGTTTACTTTGCACCAATTCGATACCATATCTAAATTTATTTGCAACGTACGTTCAATTTCCTGCGTATTTGAACTTTTTGCATATAGTGTAGTATCATTATTTGTAATGTAGTATTTGGTGATCTACTAGATCGAACGCCTTTCGTAAATCAAGAAAGAGAGCACCTACATAGTTTCCATTGTCAATTCCATCAATCCAATCATCAATTATTCTTATCAACGCTGTATGACAATAATGTTTTTCTCGAAACCCAGATTGAAATTCATGTATGACATTCGTATTTTTTAAAAATGTTTTGATTTGATCTGCCAAGTGCCGTTCAAACACCTTTGACAGTGTTGGAAGGATAGAAATTGGTCTATAATTATTTGGATCATTGCGATCAGAAGATATATATATATAGGCAAAACCTTAGCCTCTTTTAATGAGTCTGGGAATATTCCTAGCCGTATGCTATTATTTATAATGGACGTTAGTGGTATAACAATACAATCACCACATTGTTTTAGGATATTAGGCCCTATTCCATCTAATCCTGTAGTTTTCGCCGTATTAAGCTTATCAATATACATTTTTACCTCTAATGGGGTGATGTAAGATATATCAAAGTACTGACCCTTTAGCAAACTATTTAATTTGGTACCAAGTTTTGAAAAATGTGTTTCATCGAACACTGATTTATTGATACAATCGGATATGTCAGTAAAATGCTTATTGAACACATCTAATATTTGTGCATCGCCAACAACATTTATTCCGTTTGTATGAAGGTATTGTGGTAATATTATACTATTATTGTTAATAGTGTCATTATTATTATTCAACTCTCTGAGGTTCTTCCATAACACCCTAGGATCTTTACAGATTTTTTACAGCTTTATTATAATAATCTTTCTTGGTTTGACGTATTAATCGAGTAACATTATTTCTTGAAAGTCTATATTCCGACCACTGTTTACGCTTTTTGAATCGATTTCTTTCTTTTATAGCCAACCAAATTTCGTCAGTATACCAGGCTGGTTGTGTTTCAAATTTTATTCGTTTTTCTTTCAGTGGCGCATGGTGCGACAACACGTCATTCAGTCGCTTATATAAAACTTCCATGGCTTCATTAGGGTCTTGAATTTGTTCAACCCCATTTATATTTACCTTGTTAAGATCAATGCAGAAGGAAATTTCATTAAAGTTTCTGAAAGACCTATATTTTAATGTATGATGTTGATGCGTGTTTTCTGAAACCTTTTGTAAACGGGCAGCTCTAGTGAAACAAACTGGAAAGTGGTCACTTAGACTTGATACAAATGCTTCACATACTCGATCCACTGAGTTCGTATATACATGATCTATAATAGAAGATGTTTTCTCTGTTACCCTTGTAGGAACAACTATAAGCTGGTTTAATCCGTATTTTATAATACAATCCTGCCATGCGGTAATTTTAAATGACCCACATTCGGCATTATAATTTATGTTAATGTCTCCTATGATATGATACTCTAAATTTAAGTCTTCAACATTCTTTAACTGATTACTGAACATATAAATCCATTCTAACTTACTATCAGGTGGTCGATAAATGAAACACACTAGAAATGGTTTGGCATTGCAAAAACATACTTCAATCCAAATTGCTTCAATGTGTTCAGACTCAAACTCTTTTCTGCGAATGAATGGGATATCTTCTCTTATGTACACCAATATGCCACCGCCCTTTTTAGTGTTTTTATCTTTACGTTCAAAAATATAACCAGGAACGTTTATCATTTTGTCTGAAATTCTGGCAGTCAAAAAAGTTTCACAGAACCCAAAAATATCAAAAGTTTTGCGCGATGACATCAAATGATATTTGATTTCATCAAATTTTGGCAAGAAAAGTTGGACATTCAAGCATGCAACGTGTAAACCTTTGCAACGAAAATGAAAGGTGTCATCGTGTTCATTTATAAATACTTTACCTGATAGTGTTTCATTAGTGCTGTACTTGTGATTGCATTTAAGGTTGATGCTTTTAGCAGAAATATTACGTCTAACACATACACAATTATAAAAATTACACTCTGAACAAATATTAAGCAAATTTTCAAACCTGTTCTTGCTAGTAAAATCAATTGTGTGACTGTCAGTAAATCCCTAATAGAAAAGTCGTCGACATGCTTCTGTTGCATGATTATCCATATTGCAGTTCGTACAAAAGACTCTAGTCTTGTTGTAACTATGTCCGTGCATAACACCTTCATATGAGGACTGTCTATAGGGATGGGATTGCCCGTGCTCAGATCGTTCTCCCGCAAGTCCATAGCCAGTCCTTCCGGCAAGCTCGTTCCTTCCGGTTCGCTGTCGTTCTGGCTGCGTATACCAACCGCTTCCGGTAGGCAGATCTCTTCCAGTGTCATGTCGGCCATAATGTTTATACCACGCGCTTCCGGCAGAGTGATACCTTCCAATATCCTGTCGCGCCGGATGTTCGTACATTGCACTTCCGGTGAAATTATTTCTTCCGGCGTCTTGTCGCGCCGGAAGTTCCGCCCCGGAGCTTCCGGTGGGGTGATACCTTCCCGTCAGCTGTCGCACCGGATATTCTCGATAGCCACTTCCGGTACAGGGATCCCTTCCGGTGTTCTGTTGCGGATGTCTTTGATATGGATGGCGCATAGGATAATTACAACCATCTCTTCCGGTTATCTCGTTTCTTCTGGTCTCAGGTCGCACATAAGTAGTATAAAACTAGGTGGAGCAATCTTAGTAAAATAAAGATTTGGCTCCTTTTGCTGGGGAGCAATCTTAGCTTTTTGCTATCGCATATGGTCTATGGGAAATAACTCGTACAATGGAGTACATAGGTGTATACAAGAGTGATGTACCTGTGAACTATGGGTTTTCGATTTAGTGTGTCATATGAAGATGGGGGGAGGGGCGTACTTTTGTCGAGAGCCGTTACGGGTGATGTGATATGGTTTAGTCATTGTTTTTTTATAAATGAAACTGTTGTTTATGTTTTGGCTTCATTGATGCCGAGTTTGATCTACCGTCAGTACTACGCGGTGTCAGTATAAACACAATATTTGGTGTATGGGAAATAACTTTTACATACCAGTACATGTGTCTTGTTTTTAGAGCATTATTTTCACTTTACTTACTCATAAGAAGAGAAACATTATATAAGCTTTAAGTTTTTTTAATTTTGTTTTTAACGAAATGCTTAGTTATACCTATTAATATGTGTGCATTATTGTGTTTTGTATACGTGCTTACATATGTTTTAAAAGGTTTGTATTTACTTAATAAAAACAGCTCAAACTAAACTTGTTTTGGTTATACAAGTGCGTGTTAGACATGACATACTTATAAAAGTATATTCGACCTACTATTAAAATAATTTAAATATTATCTGATATTTCACACGTTTTTGGAAATGACTTGTATTATAAAAATAATTTATGAAATAGCGATACTGACATTCATAATAATTGTGGGTCATGTATCATTACTAATCTGAGTTTCAAATCAGAAATATATGTAAATTATATTACTGTTTATGAAAAGCGTTATTATATCATTAAATAAAATTGTATAAATTAAACATTATATGGTATAATTTAAACATTACATTACCATGAGAATTAAACATCTTCGTTAGATATGAAAGTATTACATTTTAACATACCATCATTTTGAAAAGTCACTATGATAACCCTTTTTTAATTGAAAAATAAAATTGTGTTATGGTTACTGGATGTCTCACATTTATGATTTTTAACCTATATATTTTCATCAGTGTACATTTAACCTTTGTTAAGTGAGGATGGCTAACCAACATTTTAGCATTGTGTTAACACAGCTTTTAAAGTGCCAGGTGGAAAACAGCCTGCTTTGCCACAAGGTGTGTTTTTTGTTGTTGTTTTTTACGATTTATCAACTTATTTATTATATTAGAATTAAAATATCGTTTACGTTATTTATTTTTTTTTTAGGAAAGACAATTACTCAGTAAGCTAGTTTTAGTATACCTAATATGATGATATTAAATTTGTGGGAATTTTGATATGTTTATCTTTTTTTTTTATCCGATTTGGTATTTGGTGGTTTGCCTCTTTAAGTTGTAAGCTTTTTATTGTAACTTCTTTAGAATGCTGCCTTAGAAAGAGAGATTGGTTCTTTAAAAGAACAAAATGCTGTTTTACAACAGCAAGGAACAATAATTGAACAAGTAAGTTGATTTTGCTGTTATTGAACCGACTTTGTGATTATAATTTGCTTTACTGAATTATTTAACAATTTCAAGTTATTTTTATTTTACTTCATGTGTGACATTTGAAAACCCAATTTGTTATGTCAAGACAGAATTAAGCCATAATGCATTCAAATACACACACATTGATCAATTTAAATTTACAAGTAGGAAATTGTTTCACAAACCACAACCAGATTCTTAATGTTTATTGCTCTTGTTTTTCAGTTAGAAACCATGAGATCTCAATTATTGGGGATTCAACAATATATGGAAACTCAAAGGGAAAAGGAGAGGTGGGGTTTTTAAATATTTTTATTAAGGATGATACCTTTAGGAAATATAACATCTTTTTAAATACAACAACTTAAATCAAACTTAAAAACAGTCAACAAACATTAACATGACAATAAACTTTTGTTTTAAAAAAATACCCTTTTATACCAAATAATACTGTTATTGATAGAAAATTGACAAAAATGGATGTGATTGATTTTAGAATTAATGAAAAAATATTTACAGTGGTAAAGGATGTAAAATGAACATGACAATGCTATGAGGTAAAATGTTGACATGCAAAAAATATATGATGGGATATATGGGGTAGAATATATACGACATACAAAATATATGAGGTAGTATATGAGATTATATTAAAAACAGAATAGATATGAAACCGCATAAAATAAGGTTATCAAAAGTAAAAATACCTATGATAATTATTTTTACATCCACAAATATAAAATACATGAAATGTGATTCTATTGCAGTATCCAGAAGAACAAAACCCGAAATGTCTATCCGGTATGTAACATCATGTTATATTGAAAATAGAAGTTCAAAATTAGTTTTCAGTTAAAAAAAAAATAAAAAAAAAATGGATCATACATGAATACAAGATTAAATCAAGAGCAAGTTAGAACTAACACTGTAACTATGCATATGTATAACAACAGAAATAACACTAATGAAAAAAACTATCAATAGGAACAAAATAATACAACAAATAATTTTAGTTTTTAAACCTAAATAAACGATCACGAAAGGTAACTGACTAGAGAAGCAGTCAATAGTTACATTGGCGTTTGATTTGAATTGACAATTTTCTGAGTGATATCCCTTTTCGAGCAGAGAAAATCTGTGACACCGCGTAAGACAACTAACTTGAATTGAGCTTATTATCGGTTTATTTTTGATAAATAAACATGTTGCGTGTATTAATGTAATATTGTACTTAAGTTTTACGAAATAACTTTTTACATTTAATAAATGTATCAGAAAATTTACTGTCTGTTTCTGTGATTTTCAATTAATCTTAATATGCAAATCACTTTGCAGTTTTAGCTTTTGTCCTTTTACTTATAGGTTCTGGTTCTTTTTCAGAGTCTTCTTCCACCCTATCAATGCGTATGTACCTCAAATACAACAGGAGACAGGAGGGATTGACGAGGATTTTGGAGGTAGGGAGGTGTGACGAGGAGGCTATAATGAGTTTCTAGTAGTGTTTTCCAAGCATTTGAGAAACGTGAGGGTTGCATTGTACGCATTCCTTTAACAAATATACTTGTGTCGAATTAAAGTCAGTGTACGGCGAAATACCGTTGACAGATCTGCATTTATAATGGAACCAAACGAGAACAAAATTCGTCTATATTCGTGCCTCAAATGTAGGTACTTTTTCTTTTCCTGGAGGAATCTGTTGCACCATTTACGAGTATGGCATACCTGCGCGTATTATTCCTACACATGTATATGCTGCGAGCAAACGTTTCAGAATCGGAAAACATTTTTGTTGCATTTGAAGAAAAGACTTGGTACTAACCCGCGCGGTTAATGATGCTACTATAAAATCAAGTGTCGTGAAGTTTTCAACCTCAGTGAGTGTTTGGATGAAGACGCTATGTCTGACGTTACTGATCAAGAGGATATTTTTGGATCTGTTGATGAAAACGAGTCTGATAACAGCGACGACGACATGTCTGTAACCTCGGAGAACTCTTCGGGTATTGATCCTTGGCAAGAGGTTGTCCATGAAGCTTTTCAAGAGTGTCAATCGCAGTACGAGGAGGAAGTGCGTGAACTTATGCAGGATGATACCGACCTTAGTGAAAGCGAAGCCAAGAAGGATGTCTTTGAGAATATGCGAGGTACTTACAGAAAGGCCCTGATGAATAGTTTTGGGGCAAAGTTGATGTGGTTTGACTCTATCAAGCGAGATACCATCTATAAAACCATAAAGAAAACAGTTAATCAACTTAAAGACACAGAGGACTACGACGAACAGGAAGCCGTAAAGTACGCCATCCTTAAGCGGAGATTTCTGTTCGATAAGGTCATGGACAGTTACGACGTTCCTCAGTTGGATGCAGAGCAAGAGGAAGAAACAAAACAGTGAAAATCATTTAAAGATACTTTAATTCGTTCGGACTAGAGTGCTTTTGGAATTTATTTGTTTTCAATCCTTACACAATGCAGAATACAGACGCCATTTAATTCCATAACACAATTGTATCTGATAGTTTTGCAACACGTACTTGTTTTTAAGTAAAATAAATGTCTGTAATGATGTAAAATAAAATGTCTTATAATACGAAACGGAGTTGTTGTTGTATGTTTTAGTTGTAGTTTTATTTATGTTTTTAGCGTTTTCCATATAGAAACAAGACAAATGTTGATGCTGGGTATCAACGACGCCGCCAGATCAGTTAAAAATAATAATGATTGCATTAAAATATAATGTTGATATTGTATTCAGTCATATAGATTGCTTAAAATTAAACATCTCAACTGTCCAAATAATGAACTCATTTCATTGTACTGAGCATTAGGTTTAAAACTACAATTACTACCAAATTTAATCAAGTAAGTTTTATATCTGGTTACAATTCATACATATTACATAAGTAATATTCTCGATGACATTTTATTACCCAGCTTATATGTCTACAGGACTGGTTATGTTCTATTTTTATATCTCTATGTTATATGCGTTTACTAACACATTCATTGTGTATGTCATCTGCAACAGTGCAAATCCTTCTTCGCCTTTGATATCTGCAACACTATATCTATAATATGCGTTTAAGTCTGCGCCCGTAACCAGACTGCTGTAAATGTGCCTTTTCGACAGGTGTTTCGATTTCATTTTTCAATCCTAGTTTGACTATTGTTATCAATTTTAAAATGAAGCGAACTGTGCTGATTATATCCTTGTACAACATTGCTTGCCATTTCTTGGTGAAAAATATAGAGAGCCAATAGCGAGAAATGTCTATAATACTTCCGACCATCGTGAATTAAAACTCTGCTAGCAATCAAGCGATCTCCGTCTGATTGTTTCAATCGAACACATCCATGCTATTTGATAAACTCAACGCTCACATATTTTTTGTTGTATTTTATACCTGTTCTTATAATACTGATACTGCATATTTTCTTAGTTCTTACTTGAAGATAAAAAATATCAATTTACCTCCTGTTTTGGTTTTCTGATTTTCCTAAAGCTATAGAATGGACACGTCTAAAGAAAAAGGGTAAACCAATCAGGTCTCGCTTACAGATCACATAACCCTACATGGTGGGGGGTACCTAAATGTAAAGAATGAAGAAGTCTAAAAAAGAGGTCAACCAATCAGGTCTCGCTTAAAGTTAACATGATCCTACATGTTCCCATATGAAATTTTCGTCGGCCCGGAACTACGTTGACTAATTACATGTAAACTGAATCCAATGAATAATTAAGAAAATCGAATGTATGCAATTTAAGTTAAATATGTTGTGCTGATCTAACAAGGTCATCCTAACAGACATATTGATATAAATATATAGTGCTTAAAGATAGATCTAGAACATAACCAGTCCTGTAGACATATAAGCTGGGTAATAAAATGTCATCGAGAATATTACTTATGTAATATGTATGAATTGTAACCAGATATAAAACTTACTTGATTAAATTTGGTAGTAATTGTAGTTTTAAACCTAATGCTCAGTACAATGAAATGAGTTCATTATTTGGACAGTTGAGATGTTTAATTTTAAGCACACCTTTTTACAATCTATACGACTGAATACAATATCAACATTATATTTTAATGCAATCATTATTATTTTTAACTGATCTGGCGGCGTCGTTGATACCCAGCATCAACATTTGTCTTGTTTCTATATGGAAAACGCTAAAAACATAAATAAAACTACAACTAAAACACACAACAACAACTCCGTTTCGTATTATAAGACATTTTATTTTACATCATTACAGACATTTATTTTACTTAAAAACAAGTACGTGTTGCAAAACTATCAGATACAATTGTGTTATGGAATTAAATGGCGTCTGTATTCTGCATTGTGTAAGGATTGAAAACAAATAAATTCCAAAAGCACTCTAGTCCGAACGAATTAAAGTATCTTTAAATGATTTTCACTGTTTTGTTTCTTCCACTTGCTCTGCATCCAACTGAGGAACGTCGTAACTGTCCAAGACCTTATCGAACAGAAATCTCCGCTTAAGGATGGCGTACTTTACGGCTTCCTGTTCGTCGTAGTCCTCTGTGTCTTTAAGTTGATTAACTGTTTTCTTTATGGTTTTATAGATGGTATCTCGCTTGATAGAGTCAAACCACATCAACTTTGCCCCAAAACTATTCATCAGGGCCTTTCTGTAAGTACCTCGCATATTCTCAAAGACATCCTTCTTGGCTTCGCTTTCACTAAGGTCGGTATCATCCTGCATAAGTTCACGCACTTCCTCCTCGTACTGCGATTGACACTCTTGAAAAGCTTCATGGACAACCTCTTGCCAAGGATCAATACCCGAAGAGTTCTCCGAGGTTACAGACATTTCGTCGTCGCTGTTATCAGACTCGTTTTCATCAACAGATCCAAAAATATCCTCTTGATCAGTAACGTCAGACATAGCGTCTTCATCCGAATCTTCGTTTGAATGCACAGACCTTTTATGTCGCAACATATTATCGCGTCTTCCGAAACTTTTCAAACAAAGATCACACTGGTGCATCGCAACAAAATCCTTAAGCGCTAATGAGGAGGAGAGTGAGTGAAACATTCAGCTTTATACCTGCCCGATGGTAACGATGTTTTCGGACTTTTCTGAAGTTTGTCTCGGCGTTTTCTGTCTAGATGGTGCCACCTTTCTAGGTTTCTTGTTGCCATTATTACCGATAACACCCGCACTGAGCACTTTGCCCTTTCGTTTGTTGCTGGCTTCTTTCATTCTTTGTAATTCCAAGTCAATCCAAGTCCCTTTAGGTTTCGACTGACGGTCAAGTATGCTTTTGGCGATAGCTGTCGTCTGTTCAGCCGGGAGAACCATCCGTATATACATTTTGGAGAGAGGCTCATGTCTGTTTCGAGAGGCACTGCTTTTTAATTTACTCCTCATCTTATATTTTCGTGTATCCAATAGATCCATTTTTTACCAATAATGTACGACTTGACTACTTGTCATCCAAACACTCACTGAGGTTGAAAACTTCACGACACTTGATTTTATAGTAGCATCATTAACCGCGCGGGTTAGTACCAAGTCTTTTCTTCAAATGCAACAAAAATGTTTTCCGATTCTGAAACGTTTGCTCGCATCATATACATGTGTAGGAATAATACGCGCAGGTATGCCATACTCGTAAATGGTGCAACAGATTCCTCCAGGAAAAGAAAAAGTACCTACATTTGAGGCACGAATATAGACGAATTTTGTTCTCGTTTGGTTCCATTATAAATGCAGATCTGTCAACGGTATTTCGCCGTACACTGACTTTAATTCGACACAAGTATATTTGTTAAAGGAATGCGTACAATGCAACCCTCACGTTTCTCAAATGCTTGGAAAACACTACTAGAAACTCATTATAGCCTCCTCGTCACACCTCCCTACCTCCAAAATCCTCGTCAATCCCTCCTGTCTCCTGTTGTATTTGAGGTACATACGCATTGATAGGGTGGAAGAAGACTCTGAAAAAGAACCAGAACCTATAAGTAAAAGGACAAGAGCTAAAACTGCAAAGTGATTTGCATATTAAGATTAATTGAAAATCACAGAAACAGACAGTAAATTTTCTGATACATTTATTAAATGTAAAAAGTTATTTCGTAAAACTTAAGTACAATATTACATTAATACACGCAACATGTTTATTTATCAAAAATAAACCGATAATAAGCTCAATTCAAGTTAGTTGTCTTACGCGGTGTCACAGATTTTCTCTGCTCGAAAAGGGATATCACTCAGAAAATTGTCAATTCAAATCAAACGCCAATGTAACTATTGACTGCTTCTCTAGTCAGTTACCTTTCGTGATCGTTTATTTAGGTTTAAAAACTAAAATTATTTGTTGTATTATTTTGTTCCTATTGATAGTTTTTTTCATTAGTGTTATTTCTGTTGTTATACATATGCATAGTTACAGTGTTAGTTCTAACTTGCTCTTGATTTAATCTTGTATTCATGTATGATCCATTTTTTTTTTTTTTTTTTTTTAACTGAAAACTAATTTTGAACTTCTATTTTCAATATAACATGATGTTACATACCGGATAGACATTTCGGGTTTTGTTCTTCTGGATACTGCAATAGAATCACATTTCATGTATTTTATATTTGTGGATGTAAAAATAATTATCATAGGTATTTTTACTTTTGATAACCTTATTTTATGCGGTTTCATATCTATTCTGTTTTTAATATAATCTCATATACTACCTCATATATTTTGTATGTCGTATATATTCTACCCCATATATCCCATCATATATTTTTTGCATGTCAACATTTTACCTCATAGCATTGTCATGTTCATTTTACATCCTTTACCACTGTAAATATTTTTTCATTAATTCTAAAATCAATCACATCCATTTTTGTCAATTTTCTATCAATAACAGTATTATTTGGTATAAAAGGGTATTTTTTTAAAACAAAAGTTTATTGTCATGATAATGTTTGTTGACTGTTTTTAAGTTTGATTTAAGTTGTTGTATTTAAAAAGATGTTATATTTCCTAAAGGTATCATCCTTAATAAAAATATTTAAAAACCCCACCTCTCCTTTTCCCTTTGAGTTTCCATATATTGTTGAATCCCCAATAATTGAGATCTCATGGTTTCTAACTGAAAAACAAGAGCAATAAACATTAAGAATCTGGTTGTGGTTTGTGAAACAATTTCCTACTTGTAAATTTAAATTGATCAATGTGTGTGTATTTGAATGCATTATGGCTTAATTCTGTCTTGACATAACAAATTGGGTTTTCAAATGTCACACATGAAGTAAAATAAAAATAACTTGAAATTGTTAAATAATTCAGTAAAGCATATTATAATCACAAAGTCGGTTCAATAACAGCAAAATCAACTTACTTGTTCAATTATTGTTCCTTGCTGTTGTAAAACAGCATTTTGTTCTTTTAAAGAACCAATCTCTCTTTCTAAGGCAGCATTCTAAAAAAGTTACAATAAAAAGCTTACAACTTAAAGAGGCAAACCACCAAATACCAAATCGGATAAAAAAAAAAAAGATAAACATATCAAAATTCCCACAAATTTAATATCATCATATTAGGTATACTAAAACTAGCTTACTGAGTAATTGTCTTTCCTAAAAAAAAAAATAAATAACGTAAACGATATTTTAATTCTAATATAATAAATAAGTTGATAAATCGTAAAAAAACAACAACAAAAAACACACCTTGTGGCAAAGCAGGCTGTTTTCCACCTGGCACTTTAAAAGCTGTGTTAACACAATGCTAAAATGTTGGTTAGCCATCCTCACTTAACAAAGGTTAAATGTACACTGATGAAAATATATAGGTTAAAAATCATAAATGTGAGACATCCAGTAACCATAACACAATTTTATTTTTCAATTAAAAAAGGGTTATCATAGTGACTTTTCAAAATGATGGTATGTTAAAATGTAATACTTTCATATCTAACGAAGATGTTTAATTCTCATTGTAATGTAATGTTTAAATTATACCATATAATGTTTAATTTATACAATTTTATTTAATGATATAATAACGCTTTTCATAAACAGTAATATAATTTACATATATTTCTGATTTGAAACTCAGATTAGTAATGATACATGACCCACAATTATTATGAATGTCAGTATCGCTATTTCATAAATTATTTTTATAATACAAGTCATTTCCAAAAACGTGTGAAATATCAGATAATATTTAAATTATTTTAATAGTAGGTCGAATATACTTTTATAACCAAAACAAGTTTAGTTTGAGCTGTTTTTATTAAGTAAATACAAACCTTTTAAAACATATGTAAGCACATATACAAAACACAATAATGCACACATATTAATAGGTATAACTAAGCATTTCATTAAAAACAAAATTAAAAAAACTAAAAGCTTATATAATGTTTCTCTTCTTATGAGTAAGTAAAGTGAAAATAATGCTCTAAAAACAAGACACATGTACTGGTATGTAAAAGTTATTTCCCATACACCAAATATTGTGTTTAAACTGACACCGCGTAGTACTGACGGTAGATCAAACTCGGCATCAATGAAGCCAAAACATAAACAACCGTTTCATTTATAAAAAAACAATGACTAAACCATATCATATCACCCGTAACGGCTCTCGACAAAAGTACGCCCCTCCCCCATCTTCATATGACACACTAAATCGAAAACCCATAGTTCACAGGTACATCACTCTTGTATACACCTATGTACTCCATTGTACGAGTTATTTCCCATAGACCATATACGATAGCAAAAAGCTAAGATTGCTCCCCAGCAAAAGGAGCCAAATCTTTATTTTACTAAGATTGCTCCACCTAGTTTTATACTACTCACATACTGTTCATTACAAGACCATTCTGTGAACCGATTCCTTCTAGTAAACTGTCCAACCGGATGTCTAGTGTAAGCGTTTCCAGTGAAGTGGCCAGTTTGTTTTTCGTGCCGCACCTGATATTGGTAACCGTTCCTGTCGGAATTGTTGTCACCTTGCAAAGACGGTGATGGAAAATCTCTCTTGTCTGCAATATTAACACGGCGATTGATGCATTGAAATAGCCTTGTTTCACCTTGGTCATTAATATGTATACCATCACTATAGAAAAGATGTTGGACCGCGTTGCCATTTCGGTAGACGAAGGAGCTATATATATCCATTACCTCAGCATCAGTCTCTGCACACACACGCTGTACCAATTTATTTATCGGAGAGACATTTGCATCCCGTCGTGGACACACAGTGCAAACATAAACTTTACATTCACACTGGCGCAAAAGTTCAACGGTTTTCTTAAGATCTCCGTAGATTGTATCCAGTGGAGCCCGGGCAGCAGCATCATTCCCGCCGGCGTAGATTATAACCGAATGCCACTCTTCCTTGCTTGAATCATTTAACTTAGTGCAGATGTGTGATAACTTCTTGCCTGGATTAACGTCAAGTTCAACTTTTGGATGCAGACGCCGAAATTTCATACATTTGAGGATTGAATCCCCAATCACCAGTGTTTTTGTTTTGTGCTCAATCGGTCTCACTTCGTTTTCAAAAGCTGTTTTCTGTGATGTTATATTTGTAGAAATTGGTTTATTCTGCAATTTCAATGTTTCATTTAGTTGTTTCACTGCGTCAGATATCGCTTGCAATTTATTTGCATTGGATTCGTTCATTTTTTCACAAGACGACTTCAGCTGCATAGTACTCGATTCCACATCTTCAAAGTGACGGTCAGTAAAATCAGAGTTTGTTTTATTTTGTCTTTTGACGCTGAACATTTCATCCCGTAGTTGAGCAAAACCCTCTTCTGTCTGGGTAATATGATATTCCAGATTAGTTTCTAATCGACTGACAGATTCTTGTAGACTTTTGAGTAAAGCAATGGTTTCCGAGATGGGATGTTGGAAATCTATGGCATCGACTTCGTTTGTACTTGTTGTCTGTGAATTTTCTACGCGGCATTCTGTATCGGTATGTATTCTTAATTGAACTTCACTGTCGCAGTCAATTAAAGTCACTGTTTCTTCTTCAGGCTGAAATGACAAGGTTCGATGGGTGCAGCAACTCTTTTAACGACAAATTAATATCTTGCACCGTAACGCCCCTTTCTGCTAAATTATTTTCGATAGAAGATACTATTTCCGGCAGATGATCTTCGTGGAACCATTCGATTTTTTTTCCGTTTACAAGACATGAACAGGCCGTGTGATACATATTTAAGGTATAATGTCCCTTACCATTGTTGACCTTAAATTTAGTCTCGACAAGCCGCTGCTTTTTGTCATGAACATGCGTCTTCAAACTCTGGCCTTGCATTTTTCCCGAGCTGTAGAATTGTTCAGCGGCAGCCTTAAACACTTCGTAAGTTCCTGTGTTGAACCGGAACATAGTCCCTCCTCCAGTGTCTTCTACAGTAACAGTGTCTCTATCACATGCGCTGTACTTTTTCTTCAGCGCTTTCTGTTCATTCAACTGATATTGCCGTTTCTCCATAAGTGCGACGCCGGTTTCGAAAACACTTTCAGTCACCGTTAATTCTATGTTTCACGGAATATTGCGAAAAAACTTTTATCAATACATTAGAAAAATACACGCGCATCTTATTTTTTACATTTTTCAGTCTGTTTTAACACTGTAACGTAATATATGAATTAAATTAATAAATTTGAAGACGTTGTCCAGAGTTGTTTACTTACGTTTAAAAAACAATCAGTATTTGCAGTACAACATAAGTAAAAGTGCCTTTTGTATACATGTTTATGTTTTCTATTACTTGTCTAAATTTGAACAAGATATCAAAAAAATAAGGAAAATCTGCATGTTTAAAAAAGATAGGCGTTAAATTCTGAGAAAGCCTAAAATCAATCTGGCGCTGGCTGGAATTTTCTGTGACATATTTTCAGCTGAAATGGTTTACAATACGGTGTAGGTTTTTTGTAAATTCTTTTCTTCGAACTTCGATGGCTACCAAGGCCAATCGTGTAGTCAAAGCAAGAGTGATAGCTGTAGTTTATATTTGATTGCAAATGCCTATATTCATTTCGTGAGTTATTTTTCAAGTCACATTGTCTAGTCATTTCCATGGCATGAGATATGACAATCAATGTATTTTAATAGAGAATTATTTTTAACCAAGTTTTCCTAAGGAAAAGTGGAAAACCTAGTTAATAGATTTGGATATGCCATTGGGCAGGCAGGTGGCTGTGACCATTGGCGCTCGTGTCCAGGCTTACTTAGCCATGCATAGGGTATTTGGAAAAAAAAACTTTTCAAAAAGGTTTTAAAAACTGGAACACTGTGGTTTGAGTTCTCTCATTTATGAAATAGTTTAAAGAAATACATTTGCTTGATCTCAAATAGCATTTGTTTGATCTCAAAACTAATATTTGTATAGAACTATCTTTTCGTGTTATCATTCTTTCACTGGATGTTATCCTTGTACTGTTTACAAAATATCATTGTTTAGTTAATAAGTGAATAAAATGTGAGCAAAAGTGAGTTAAATGGCTATATATATGTTCGCTCTTCGCTCGCTCCTCTTTTTTGCTAAATGCAAAACAAATATTTTTAATATTATTTCGCTCGCTTGCACCATTATTTTTTGGATAAAATCCGATGAACAAGTTATCAATTTGGTGTGGCCTTAACGGAGAAAAATGTAATAATATACAGACCTATAAAATACGCGGTAATAGAGGTCAGTGTTATGGATCTAAGTTTGATGTAGCCAATCGGTTATCGTTGTATAAAAAACATACAATTAATAAATTCAACTAATTAAGGTGTAACCATGTTATTGACTAAGTTTGGTAGTGAATATAACTCTTGAACAACTTTCAACGAGGGCCATTTGTTACGCAACTGTTGGTGGAGTGGGTGGGGGATGGTCAGTTCTTTACGTTAAAAATGATCGGTCATTCTTTGAACATAAAGAAAATGACTCATGTGGTCAACGGGGTCAAAATTGAATGTTAAATTGGCGTTGATATAAAACACACTAAAATTTTAAAGTGAAATTCTTATTCAAAATCAATCTTTCACATGTATAACAAACATCAATTTTGACTGATAAACCCTTACTTCTTACTATTTAGTAAGAAGTAATTATAATAGATTTATGCACAATATTATTCACTGATAACAAGATTGTAACTGTGTGCTTAATATCAGAAAGCGCAAACATGATTCATTTTTTTTGAGTGAACGCTAAAAGATTTACTGTGATCTACTATCGTCTCATAAGATAGAAATACCGTGTTTTATGCACATTTCTTTCAAATTAAACTCGGTATCCTTTATAAGAACCATTGTTTTTCGATATTTATTCATTCTTAAAGGAATATTAAAACAATATTATTAAATGTGGTAAATCGTATTTGGAAGCAATCGTGCATATAAAAGGCTTAAGCATTGCGTATTGTGTTTAATACTTGCGTTTGCACTGATTATAAATTATCACATTGAATTGTTTCTATATTCTAATATTATTAAGGGTTGTTATAGTTCACACATATGCACTTACATGCACGCACGTATACGCCCACATACTCGTACGTGCACGCACGCCCATACACATGCACACACGCAGCACACACACATATACACACACACGCACGCACGCACACGCGCGCACACACGCAGCACACACACATATACACACACGCACACGCACACGCGCACGCGCACACGCACACGCACACCCACACACACACACACACACACACACACACACACACACACACACACACACAATACGGTGAAAGGTATGTTCCAAATGGCTAAAATGATGATCTTAAAGTTAATGTTATTAGTTCAGTAAAATGTTTAATTTTGTTAATCAATGCATTGTTTTAATCCATAATGAGTTATTCTGTTTTCCTGACCTTATCACACAATCATGAAACAACTTTCGGCGATGCATTCAATGCCCATGATTCAGAACCCAACATAGCTACCTTATCCCGCACTCAAGGATTATGCCGTGCGTACAATGGCTGTGCGTGCGTGCGTGCGAGCGTGCGAGCGTGCGTGCATACATGCCTGCGTGTGAGAACGTGCATGAGAGTGAGAGCGTACGCGTGCGTGTGCGTGTATGTGTGTGCGTGTGTATGAGCGTGCGTGTGTGTGTGTGCGTGCGCGTGCGCGCACGAGCGTGTGCGCATACATACATGCATGCGTGTGCACGCCTGCTAGAGTGTGAGATGGTGTGTAGGGTGCGTTTTTACGCGTGCTTGCGTCTGTGCCTTTATTTTACCTGCGCTTTTTTGCGTGTGTTTGTATGTAAGGTATAACCACCCTTAACAAAATGAGCTTATAGAAACTATTTAACTATAGTTCATTTATAATCAGTGCTGTAATGATTTGATAATGTTTACTATTCGCAATTCAACAGAAAAATACAATGTTGAATTATAAATTTAACAAAAATAAACAAAAACTGTTATATATTATTTATCAGTGGTTTATTCAAAATAAGCTCTTATTAACATAAATGATTTTTGATAAACGTCATGTTAATCGTTTTAATACAATACGTATTGAATAAGAAACAGGTATAGGGGTTAGATTATTTGATACTGCGCAAAAACGAAGTCGGTAAGGTACACTTTTCTTGATATCAGGCGATTTGTAATAAAACATTGAAGGCATTTAAAATCAAAAATTAAACGAGCAGCTTTTTCAAACATTAAAGAAAGGCGCACTCTTTTCAGCAAAACACGACGCCGTTTTACCCGCGAAAAACGTTTTAGACGAATTTAAAATAAAAAACCCCGTAAAACAAGAGAAAGAAAAATATATGTGCGTGAACGTTTTCACAAGACGCACTTGAAGTTGAAATTTCATAGCGGTAAACGAAAAATTGATGAAAATATCGGTTATTTAAGGAATGAGTTGCGGGGTTGATGTCATTATCGGGGTATGAACGCAATTGGGTTGGTCAATGTGTGTGGAGTCCGAAGGAGGTACACTCTGGTGACAATGCAAACAACCTTCTGCATCATTTCAATGTGTCCAACTGTTCATTATATGTGCTGTAAAATTAACTACATACCTCTGACTAATTACAATTGTATGTGTTTACGATTATACCATGGTCAAAAAGTAATACAACAGAAATTATTCTAGAATAACGTACCTTGATAATCGATTATCATTCAAAACATTGTTTTGATGATTTCCGTAACGATTGATACATAAATTAGGAAACGTAAAACCTACCTACATCTTCACAACAAAAGAATGCTTTCCATCTTACCCTAGACACCCTTAACACAATCCCATGAAAGGTCTCTATAATCTCTTTCCATATACCACTTGCCCTTAAATTTTATCCAGACGCCATCACTGATTGTGGTTCTGTGTTCATGTACTTTTGTCGTTTGACTTGCATACGACCTCCACGTACAAAATAAGAAGGTTGGAAACTCATCACAAAACATCGTTTTGAAACTAATGTAAATTCATTGCTCGTCTACTGTTGAATTCTAGGCTTGGTTGTATACAACAATAACCAACATAAGTCTTCAAGGCCTAAATTATGGTATGGCCAGATGTACGATGTTTATTTCGCATTGAAATCCTGCGCTATAGTGCACCATATTGCTATCATTGAACAATTTCAATCAGTCTGCTGTTTTCATACTTGGTTGTAAACAATTTTAATCAGTTTGCTGTTTTCATACTTGGTTGTTAACATTATGTATTTAAATCAAATGTTATTTTTCTTTTAAATTAGGCCCTTTTTAATCAATTGGCTAACGGATCCACCGCCCAATTATTTCGAAAACTCAAAAAAAAATATAAAAAAAATGAAAAATAAATCGGATTGTTTTATTTCTGCGGACGTGAAAATTGATGTTTGTTCATGTAAAACCGTTTGCCTGTTCCTTGGTAATAAAACATAAGGGTTCAGTTTTAACAATTGTGTTCAAAATGGCAGCCTCAATGAAGCTGAGATCATTTATAAACTAAATTCTCTTTCAACATACCATCTACATTTAATCGATTTTTTTGTAAGAACTCACAACTCAACTATAAGGGATGTAATTGCATCAGCATCAGGTGAAGCAAAATAACACACTATTTATGCGTCAACCGAAAAAGACTGGACGGAGATATCACCAGAAACGACCTGCGTCTTCGTTTTTGGAAACCGGTTCATCAAGGCTGCTGTCTGTATCATTGGTAACGATTCGCATATAAACCAGTTTTATTGTTAAAATATATTGGCCTGTGTTGTTTATTAATACGCCATATATGCATATTTGTGGTTAAAGTTTTCTTGTACCAAACATTATTCACAGTTTAAATGTATAAAACTCCATTTTAGAATTGGCCTGATCCAGTGTCAAGCTTTATCACACAGGACTTCAACTTAACATACCTGTCAAAATGATTTTTATTTAAATATTTCATTTTTAAAATTGTAGAGTCAAATGCTAGCGAAGACCAAAGAAAAGGAAACTACATCTTATGAGTAGTATATAAGTAAGAGGAGCGAAGTTACCCTAGGGTAACTTTTTGCTCCCTATGGTAACTATATAAGTAAGAGGAGCGAAGTTACCCTAGGGTAACTTTTTGCTCCAAAGTCTATAAAAGGAGCAATGTTACGTTTTTCAAAGAACACATATTGTGTATGGGAAACAACTCGTACATACGAGGATACGCTTTGGGAAACAACTCGTACTCACGAGGATAAGCGTAAGTACAAAAGTTGCCTCCGATTTTCATATATGAATTAAGTCATAGTTTTTTCTTAAGAGTACAAATGTAAACACGATATATCATGGTTTAGTGATTTTTTGTGTATAAATGAAACGGCGGTTTACGGTTTGGCTTCATTTGCGATCGATACATCTGGATGTTTTTACTCCCCTCATATGTGTTTCCTCGAATGTTTTTACTCCCCTCATACGTAGTAATATGTAAGTCTTCTTTTTATGTATGGTCTATGGGAAACAACTCGTACTCACGAGGATAAGCCTAAGTACAAAAGTTGTCCCCTCCCGATTTTCATATATGAATTAAGTATGGTTAGGATACCTCGGAGAATGTACATTTTCCCTGAATACCATTCTATAACCTCCTATAGAAAACAACAAAATCAATACTTTTCAATGGTATTATTTTGGAAGTCACAGTGAGTGAAGCACTTGGGAAACCGATTAACACATACAGCATGAACTTGCAACATGAGCAAAGTATGTCTTATTAACAACATGCTTGACAAAAATGGAGCTTACAGACGTGGTCGACTGGCCGAGGAAAAACTGAGATAAAACCCTCCTTCTGGGGAAAACTCAGAAACATCTGCCCGTTTGTCATCCAGATTTACAGGATTTGTCTCGTACCACTAGATGTCGGGCCTCATCACCCATAAGCTCCTTAACAAAGATGTATAGAAAAACATATAATTTTATGATTCATATATACGTATATTATCAATTCCATGATTATTTTACATTCAAAATCGACATATATCCTGTTATTTTACATGCAAATATAAACCAATTCTGGCAACGTTTTATCTCCAAAGAAACATCAATGACATTCGAATCGTATCTACATCCAAAAATTGCAATACTGCCTCTGCTTTGTTTGCATGACTGAATTATGAAAATACAGCGCTTTGCAATACTGCCTGCGCTCTTTAAATAGCTCAACTAGAAAAATTGGCGCCTTGCAATACTGCGCGCCCGCGCTCTGTGCATATTATGTTTATCTATCATGCATTTTTGTGCCTTGCAATACTGCCTGTGCACACTGTTTTCATATGTCTAAATGAATCAAATACAGCGCCTTGCAATACTGCCCGCGCTCTCTTTAGATATCAAATTGAATCAAAACCAGCGCCTTGCAATACTGCCCGCGCTATGTACATGATTAAAATAAAGTGCTGCGCCTTGCAATACTGGCCGCGCTATTTACATGATTAAAATAGATTTCCGCGCCTTGCAATACTGCCCGCGGTCAAACAAGGACAATACTGTCATATTTCTTAGACCAAGCAACATTAGATCAAATCGTGCAATACTGTTTTTACTATATACAAAGACCATATATCAATACGTAACGTAAATCATTGCCCTTATACAAATGTACATTACATGATTATGTTCTTTGAAGAAAAATGAAAAACATATTTATCATTCATATGATGAAAATGCATAGTAACTGAAAACCTTTCACAATAAACATTTTCTTGTAAAATTTAACAATCAATTGAATCGATGTGAACGGATCGGTTCCCCAAAGCTGAATGCCTTTACATTCATATTCGCACGAATTCCTCGTGCTTATCAATCGCCACCTGGCGGTTATTACATTATAATCAAGGGAAATTAATTTCCTTTTAATTCGTTTTACTCAAACGTAGGAAATTATATTTCCCTGAATACCATTCTATAACCTCCTATAGAAAACAACAAAATCAATACTTTTCAATGGTATTATTTTGGAAGTCACAGTGAGTGAAGCACTTGGGAAACCAATGAAGTTCAAAGAACGGGTATGAGGATATAAATAACCAAATATTCTTAATATCATGATCTTTTCCAAATATACTCATAATTGACATGGAAATTTAATCTTCCGTTTACAAACTAAATACCGATTTCAAACAATAAAGAAACCTTTACACGTGTCTTTGTTTAATAGATTCACTTAATTAACACCATGTTTTTGACATTCTGTCCTTAACTCCATTGTTGAACACACTTGTTTCTCCAGCAGGTCTTAATCAATGTTCACTGCTTTTAATATCGTCAATGTCAGGAGCAATACATCGATCCGAGATGCCAAGATAAGCTCCGCCCCCTTAGATACTGTTACTACGCGCCCCAAGCGTAAATTCAAAATGGCGGCTCTCGCTGCTACGAAAGCATCAGAATCCGATTCTCTTGCGAAGATTCCGGACAATATATCAGTTAAATATTTACCAGATCAAGCCAAATTATCGGGAAAGGTGTTAGAAAAGGGATTAAATTACTTTCTACAAGGTTATATTCATGACATTAAACTTTTGGAACGGGAAAGTATCTGCCATGTAACCGCGAGATGCTGGCCTAAAATGAGAAAAAAACGACAAGCCAATTCCATACGATATACGTATTGCTCATGAAAGGCAGGGTATGTGGATTTCCAATTGTATTTAACAAATTTTATTATATTAGTAGCTTTATTCTTAAATATACATTGTGTAATATAAGCAATTTTAGATCGCCATGTCTTTTACATTTCATGCCGTAATACGGAATGCGAAAAAAATATTTGCAAGTCGTCGAGTAGAGAAAGAAGTAATATACTGTATGTTGTATTTCAAATTATTGGTTTTCATATTTCTACTTACTGCCTCGTTTTAGACATTTTACATCTGGAAAGTCAAATGATACTTCACGGGTCAGTGTAGGATAAACATGCCAATTTCACAGCATGATATCATGCTTTTGTTTTGATAACTTCTGTCAACAATCTCTGTTTTCATTTTTTTATAGATTGAGCGGTCATTGTTCACACGTGGTTGGCTTAATCAAGTCACTTTAGGAACTCAAGTTGCACAACTTCACCCATGTTCCTGATCAACAAAGTTACACAAGTATTCCCCAACAATGGAATGTGCCCAAGGGATCAAAGATCAAGCTAGTTCCAGTGAACCAAGTCATAGTAGCACAGTCGGAAAAGGAAACCTGTCCTTTGCCAGATAGATACACAGACCAAGTTTACAAATTTTAAATTTAATTAAATAAATGAACTACAAACACACAATTCACTTTACAATGCTTTATTCCAAACATGAATAAACTAACAGTTATTCGATTATATCAAAGAAGCAGAAATAAAATCATATGATTCCTGTATAATATTTAAACAAAATTTAATTTTAACTCTTGCTTCTTTGAGCAGAACTATATCGACATTTAAAGTTGGTTTATATTCCCACCAGTTGCTTTAAAATCTGAATTTCACAACACTTTGATGAAAGTGCAAACTGTAATTCTTCAACTTGGACTTCTTTTTGTGACAACTGTTCTTTTAGGGAAGCATTCTGAGCGGTAAGTGCAAACATATCCAAAGGTGATGTCCCTGAAAATAAATGCATAATAAATTTTACATTTAAGACAAGATGTTTAAAACTGACTCCTACCATTTCTCAAGAGTGTGGGAATACCTCTGTTTTAAATGCAGCACCTATTGATTTACCGAAAGAGTTCACACCATTAAATTACCACACAACTTGTGAAGACCCAAGTAAAACAAGAGTGACAACAAGATCACAGGCATTGTAAGAGTGTTGGTTTCACTTACATGGACATTCGGTCTGTGTTTCTACTCCTGGTACAGTGTCTGCAGGATCCTGGACCAGCTTTTCTCTGAAAAAAATTGTTGTAATGTTGATATATTTATATGCAAATTTACACAAAAAAACTGTATAATTTCCGTGTAATAATGTTCTCTTCAGTTCTTTTGAGTGTTCTGTTCTGTAACATACAAAATACTTGTATTAAAATATATGTAACTATAATGCTGTTGTTTTGTATTGAAAAAGGAACAGTGGCATTTTAAAAATGAGTCTACAAAATAATACAGTCTCAGTTAAATGGTACATGCTATTCAATCTTTCGCGCACTCCATAAAGATAAATAAAACTCTAACGTACAGGCATGTGATATCTTGTATTAAATGCATACACTTGCATTTTGTGTATAAATGCTGCCATAAGTTTCCTTTCCAAGTGACCGCTTTGTGGGGAGTTTTCTTGAAGATTTTATTCTCCAGCCATCAGCTGATAATGGGTCAGGATACTCTTTAGATGGTCCATTTCCTCCATGAAAAAGCTTGAATATACATAATAGTAAAATATAATTAGTGTGACAAGACTCCACAATGCCAGTCAGTAACATATTATACAATAAAACAGTAGTTTAAACTTGACACATTCATAACCTGATGGAAACTGTTTAAGGTTTCAACTAGCATGATCATGGAGGTCAATATTTAGTTCACAAGAAAGTAAACAAAATAAACATTTGCAGAATTCAGAATTATAATTGAAATGATTGTATTTTGACCGTTTTACGAGAAAACTAAAGTTTAATATACTAACCTTCGAGCAGACATCTTCGTGCTGGTTTATCCTGTTAACATTCAGTTTCTCGTGTGGCCGTCCACAGGCTTTAATCCAGCATTTGCACTTCTCAATGTCGGATTATAGGTCGGAAATCGTTTAAATCGGCCTCCATTTACTCCCTCCGGATACCTTTCATCCGCATAACATATTCCCCATCCGCATCGTTTAACCATTTTCACAAATAAGTCTTAAAACTTCAATAAAATGTTCGGTTGTAAACAGTTATCGCTGCTGTGTGTGTGGGTAAAGATGGCGGACGGGACTCGGTGAATAATTTGCAGCTTTCTCATTGGTCAATAATGATTAGTTTGATTGACAGGTCGGATCGATGTATTTGTCCGAATAATTTTATCTCATATATCCGTATAATATATCAATAAACAGCATATCATGTATAGTCAGTATACATTTCGGATAAAATCATCCTTCATTTCAAATCAATTGAATCCTTTTTCAACAGTTGAAATTGACACAAGCTGGAATGAGTTCTAGCTATGTTAATTATCGAACTGTCTCTTATGGGCTTACTATATAGATTTATACCAAATACATATCATTCATGAATACTGTACTTAAACCAATACAGTTGCAAGAGCGAAAGTCGCAAAACACTTGAGGCACTTCAACCTAATGAAAATGAATATATTGTAATAGTAAAAACTTTAGCAGGCAAAATATCCCTTCTCCCTAAACCGTAAATTGATTCCTACTTTTCCAACTGAATGAATAACTTTCGTTCGAGAATAATACTTTTTTCCATCCACTTCTTTAGCAGTTCCGGGAGAAGATCCACCTTGCCCGCCAAGCCTTCTGGTAAACCATTTGGTAAAATGCCATCCTTATGCATCTGCAAAAATAGACGTTTACACGAAAATGTTTCTGCAAAACCATCATTTATAACTTATTCACATAAATTAGTTCAGTTAACAATCATGGCTTATGACTGATGCTCTAACAATATGTTTCAACATATAATAACTGTACTGGTGAAGCCAACGTGTACTACAATTCATTCATTTCTGGCGAAGCCGCCTATGAATGTCTCACAAGGCGAAGCCGCCTTAGCTCAGCGAAGCCGCTTTTGTACATTTATGCAAAGGGAGGTTATACAATCCGTATTAGTTTTCATCTACAGAATATTCTCCCTTAAAATCAATCAACAATATTTGATATGAATATCCCATTTGGACACAATAATGGCCAAAACATAGCTGACTTCCAATAAAGAACTACCAAAACTCCCTTTACTCGATCATTTTTTTTATTTTTATTTTAGTTTGCGTATGACTCTAAAAAAGGCATCCGTCCCTGTTGAAGACGGATTCCAAGACCTAGAGAAAAATACTGTCAATTTAGCATTGTGTTCTGATGCAAACCAGTCTACATCTTATATGCCAAACCTCTGAATAACTATGTCCAAAATTTCAAACGAGATACCCCAATCATAATAATCACTATTCTAGATAAGAAGTCTGCCCTTTCATTTTGGGATCTCGGTATCCATTCTAACTCAAGCGAGATTGAATTTTTCATACAAACTTTGAAGATACTAATAGCTATATCCTGGAGAATTATTACATTCATATAAATCAACAAAACAGCAATATTTACATATAAACTAGTACTGGTGAAACCACCGTGTACAATAATCATTCATTTCTGACGATCCCGCCATGAATCAGTGGATGCCGTTTTAAATAGCTTCATAACAGTATCTATATATTAACTAGTACTGGTGATTCCACCGTGTACTAAAATGATTCATCTCTGGCGATTCCGCCATGAATCAGGGTTGCCGTTATAAATAGCTTCATAACAGTATCTTTATATTAACTAGTACTGGTGATTCCACCGTGTACTAAAATGATTCATCACTTGCGATTCGGCCATGAATCAGGGTTGCCGTTTTAAATAACTTCATAACAGTATCTATATATTAACTAGTACTGGTGATTCCACCGTGTACTAAAATGATTCATCTCTGGCGATTCCGCCATGAATCAGGGTTGCCGTTTTAAATAACTTCATAACAGTACCTTTATATTAACTAGTACTGGTGATTCCACCGTGTACTAAAATGATTCATCACTGGCGATTCCGCCATGAATCAGCGATGCCGCTTATTATAACTTCATATGTTTCACATCCGGCCATTCTGTCGTTAAATCATCAATGTTGAATCATCAATGTTGCTTTTATAACTTTATAACAATATTTACATACAAACTATTACTGGTAAAACCACCGTGTACTATAACAATTAAGCTCTTTCGATTCCTCCATGAATCATAAGTGTTGATTTTACACATTTAAAACAATATTTACATTTATATACTATATCTGGTATTACCACCGTGTTCTAAAACGAATCAGCTTTTTGACGATTCCGTAATGACTCTTCAATATCGTTTGTTAAAAACTTTATAACAATAATTACATATAAACTATTACTGGTGATGCCACCGTGTACTATAACAAAACATCTCTGATGATGCTTCCGTGAATCAGCAATGCCGGTTTTTATAAGTTTATAACAATATTTGCATATTAACAAGTACCTGTATCATGATAATCAGCCACTCCAGACAAAGTACCCCATTCATCATACATGTGTTCTCCATACTATTAAATATCTTTCAAAACCAAAAACTCTTTTTGTAAACAATGTAATTGTTTTACGAAAAAATATCAAATCTGAACATACCAAATTAGCCCATGCAATCTTTCATGACATTTTGCGAGCAGTTTTATTTAAAAACTTACTACTTTTGATAATCCTTGCGTATAACATAGAAATGCCTTTCCTACCGAATTTGAATTATTGTGAAAATTAATGTATATACACTTTTATATACAGTAAGTACTTGAATATGTCGGTAGTATCACACCATTTACAAACTGAATATTGAATAATAAGTATATGAATTCCTTTTATATCGAACACATTTTACTGACATACACACGGACAGACTCCATAACGCTCCATACGCCTCATCATTGAACTTAAAGCCAATGGCTCTGCCATAATTATCATAATTTGTAATGCTTTGCAGATTTAACAGCATTGCTTAAAATCTTTCTCTTTCAATTCAGAGCTGATTGAATTTTATTTATAATACTTATCTTTTATGTTGCCTGTATGGCCTCAACTATGGGTGACGCTGTCTGGTGATATTATAACAGAAAACCCCAACAGTCGAGGGAAATACACCGGAAGCGTGGCACGTGAACAGGCGATGACATCAACCCAAAAAAGTTGTCACGAGATGACCAGCTTGACCAGCTCATGCGTTCACACCCACGTGGTTGAACCGCGAAATCCTGTAGCCCCGACTTCTTTGTTTTGCATCTTTCTCCAACGTGTAGCTCGCAAAACAGGAATAAAATGTCACCTAAAATTCTTTAATAATATGTCAACGAAAAACACTCTTTATAAGTAAAACTCGAAGCACTAAATATGAAAACAGCGGAAATATTTTCTCTAGAACAAATTTATCGATGCTTTTAAAAACAAGGACATTTTCTCACTAGTAACACAGTACATATGAACTGAATAAACTCATCATTTCTGAATTTTTCACTTTTCTACTACGTATATTGAATAATTATGATCATACATGTAATTCGTAATATCATATAAATCCAACAAACATATTTTCAATACGACTTACCCTCTGCACGAGGATTTAAACCATGCTTTATACGGCCTATTCAGTAAACACGGACTGCTGCATACTGCCCGGTACGACCTCAAATTTAACAATCAATTGAATCGATGTGAACGGATCGGTTCCCCAAAGCTGAATGCCTTTACATTCATATTCGCACGAATTCCTCGTGCTTATCAATCGCCACCTGGTGGTTATTACATTATAAACAAGGGAAATTAATTTCCTTCTAATTCGTTTTACTCAAACGTAGGAAATTATATTTCTTACTCACTGGTTAATGTGTGCTACACATCAATTAACATGACACAGTTTTAAAAGTTTATTTCACCTGCTGTGAAAAAAAACGTTCCCACAGTGTAAATAATGATTTTATTATGAAATAAAATTATGAAAAAGTGACACTGGCATTTAAAATATTTGGCACTCTTTTCATACAAATAAGATGTATAGGTTAATTACATCGCTGTTTGTGAAAAAAGACGTTATTATATCTTGAAATGAGTTGTATAATGTTGTATTTAAACATTACATTACCATAAATTTGTTTATCTTCAATACAGACGAAAAATGATTTATTTAAAACCCCGTTTTTGAATGTCACTGTGGTAACCCATTTTTTAATTAAAAATAATTTATTTTGGGTTACGATATGTTTTGCATTTATGAGTTAGCATTCTGTTTAACAATCACTTCTTTAAAAAAAACTCGAGTGGAGAAAGATGTCGCGCAACACGGAGTTCAACGTTGTGATTTCACAGTTATTGAGAACGCAAGTGGATAATTCCATTTTAATTGAAAAGGTATGTTATTGTTTCACTATAATACGAGAGAGTTGAAATATGCTGTTGAAACATTATATGAACAGCCTTTAAAAAGCTTATTATATTTTACTTTCTATGTTACATGAAGTCCATCTTGATGTACAACCTTGTTTTAGAGTACACCCATATATTAAATGCTAGTTTATTGAACTAGTGTCTATTTATTTTATTCATTATTAAGTTGTTAGCTTTTATTGTAACTTTTTCAGAAAGTCGTTTTGGAGAATAATCTGCAAGCACTAAAATCCGACATAGCTGTTTTAAAACAGCAACTGAGTAGTGCTCAGCAACAACTAATTGTCGCTGAGCAAGTAAGTAGTTTTCACTGTAATTTAACGGACTTTGTGATTATAATTTGGTTTACTGAATTATTAAACAATTTCAAGTCATTTCCATTTCGCTGTAAGAGTGACATTGGATACATATTATGCCATAATCCAGTTAAATACATGCATACATTGACTTATTTTATTAATTTTAATTAAGTAACAACTTGTTTGCCATACCAACCACTTTTTAAAATATTTTAAAAAAAATTACTTTAGCGTGACGATGAGATATTTGGCAGACACCTGCTTCTACCATTAGCACTCGATCTGTGTGTCGTTTTTATTTCAGTTACAATGTGTCAGTTCACAAATGACAGACGTTCACAAAGAACTAAAAGTAATAAAAGAGAGGTTGGTTTTTTGTTAATTTTTATTAAGTAAGGATTACACGAATTAGAAAATACAACATTTTAAAAAAAATGCAACAACTTATCAAAACTAATTAACAGTGAACAAACATTAACATGATACTAAACTTTCAATTTAAAAATACCCTTTTATACCAAATAATACTGTTATTGGTAGTAAATTGACAGAATGATTGTAGAATAAATTTAATAGTAAAGAATGTAAAATGAATATGACAATGCTATGAGGAAAAAGACATGTTGATATGCAAAAAATATGGACATAGTATATGAGGTAACAATATATGGCATGCAAAAATAGATGAGGTAGTATATGAGGTAGTATATGAGGTAGTATATAAGGTTATGATATGAAGCAGAATACATGAAACAAATAAAGCTTTTATAACTCGTATGTACAGACTAAGGTAATTATTTGTTACCATAGAGAATTTTCAAATATTTCTAGCTGTCTTCGAACGAATTGACGAGCCTTGTGTCTGTCGTGACATATTCCGGCTTGACGTCCTCAAAACGTCCTGTGCCCAGAAGAATATGAATATGGTCATGGTTAAACAATTGCGTAACATATGGTCGCAACATGTTTAAGCCGTCATAAAAATGAAACCAGTAATTCCAGTTCCTTCGCGCTCGCTGGCTATGTGCTCGATCCAAGGTAGTGGATGGAAAGTATCCAGCGGGAAGAGGGACAGCTGCGATGTTCGACAGATCGGGCTCCAGAAACGAATTGAATGTTGTTGGAGATGGTCTTTGCATAGTAGAAGGAATAACTGATGGTAATGGAGTCATTGGTAAATCCCAAATAAACACATGTCTACAAAAAGGGCAACTAGTTAATCTTTCAAAACATTTTTTGCAGACTAGACCCTTGCATTGACATGTATTTTTGAAATAAATTTCAGTGTCTTCACAACATATATCACATTCTTTCAACCAAAGTTCTTGAAACATGGTGGAAAATTTAATAGATTTGTTCACAAATATAAGTCCAGCTTACAAAACTCGTATTTTAAGTTTACTTTTTACATTGATGTTAAAATACACGTTTTTTTAAAAAAAAACAAACAACAACAACAAACAAAACAGTAATAGTTGGATGTGTTTCGTTTAACACTGAATGCTGTTTTATTACGCAACCCACTTATTATTGAAAATGTAAGCTATTACCCAATGCTATTAAAATCATGTGTTGACGCCATCAATACATCATTAAAAAGTGTACCCTAGTTCCCATTGCTGTATAAGTTTTAATTTAATAATTTTTAGTATTTTAATAAAAAAAGGACAATGTCTATTTTCTAGCATCAGATATCTACTTGCTGACGCCTTGTACTTTTATTAAAGAATTATAGGATGCTGTTGCTGAATTAATTTCCAAATTTACATTTTTTTAATTATGAAAGCAGGTGTTTTTTTAATATATCAGTATCAGGTTTAGACTTCTTGACGCCTTGTACGTTTATTTTAAAAATGTACATTTAGATATTATTGCTGAATATTTTGAAAAAAAATACATTTTTTTAATAAGTCGGCGTCAGGTGTAGACTTGTTGACGCTATGTTTCAATTAAAAGTCTACCTTTAGATGGTATCACTAAATAATTTTTTAATTAAATTATAATAATAACAGGCGTTTTCTTATTACTATGAAAAAAATGTGATTATCAAAATTTACATTTTTTTAAATAAGTCAGCGTCAGGTGTAGACTTGTTGACGCTATGTTTCAATTAAAATGTGTACTTTTAGATGGTATCACTAAATATTTTTTTAATTAAATTATAATAATATCAGGCGTTTTCTTATTACTATGAAAGAATGTGATTATCAAAATTTACATTTTTTTTAAATAAGTCAGCGTCAGGTGTAGACTTGTTGACGCTATGTTTGAATTAAAAGTGTACCTTTAGATGGTATCACTAAATATTTTTTTAATTAAATTATAATAATAACAGGCGTTTTCTTATTACTATGAAAGAATGTGATTATCAAAATTTACATTTTTTTTAAAATAAGTCAGCGCCAGGTGTAGACTTGTTGACGCTATGTTTGAATTAAAAGTGTACCTTTAGATGGTATCACAAAATAATTTTTTAATTAAATTATAATAATAACAGGCGTTTTCTTATAACTATGAAAAAATGTGATTATCAAAAAATCACATTTTTTTTAAATAAGTCAGCGTCAGGTATAGACCATTTGACGCTATGTTTTAATTAAAATGTGTACTTTTAGATGATATCACTGAATAATTTTTAAATTAAAATATTTCGTAATAATAACAGGCGTTTTCTTATTACTACGAAAATGTGTTTTTAATGACTGTCCGGTGTAGATTTATATGAAAGCAATTTTTTTAAAATGCTAATGACTTCATTAAATGTAGAATGACATTGGTTGATTTTGATTGGTCTACCTCCTTCATAGAAGGGCGTGTTTTTTCTTCCCTAGAAATGTATATAAAGATCCAGAGTTTTCAAAACGCCACACGTGCAAGCGGTGTTTTACTTTCTTTAACATTTCGTCAATATTTCGTCGACATTTCGCTTAATATATTTCGCTTAAAAACTTGAAGTAACTCGTTGTAATTTTAAGTAAAAATTATGGACACATCGATGAGAGTAAGTATTGGATATAACAAAAGTATCACTGTAAAGCCAAGCGGAGGATACTTGAACGTGTATATTAATGACAATGTGTTTGAAAACGGACAGTTGATGAAAGAAAGATCCAAGTACCCATGGTTACAATGGAAAGAAATGCTCGCTCTACGAGATGCCATTAACACACTGGAGGAGACCTTTATGTGCCAGCAAGTTGCAGAGGTTGAACAGAAAACACCCGCAGAGGTTGAACAGAAAATAGTAAGAATCTTTATCTTTTTTATCCAAATTTCAACCTCACATGAATTATCTCATGCTAAAATGTAAAGAATTATACAACCTGTTTCCGCAGTACTTGTATGCCTTCACTTAAAATAAGTTGTATTTAGAATGTTTTTAGTTATATCTTTTTTTTAGGAAGCCGCTAACGGTGGGGCCGCTAATGGTGGAGCCAAGTACAGCAAGACGACGACGGGACAGCATCGTGTTAAACCGTATTAACTGAACAAACATCATGGACAAGTGCCCCCACTGCAGGAGCGAACGAGTGTCTCTTTTAAAACAATCCGCTTATATTTCTCTTGCAAGACAGTCTGTTAAACTGTGTCGTTGTCGTTCATGTCAAGGATATTTCATAACTATACTAACATGCATTGAACTTGTAAATGATCAAGGACTTGTTGACTCTATTTTATACTTACCGTTGAGAAATGTGCAGCATGGTCGTAGACCTTATAGAGAAATAGTGAACGCTCCTTTACACTCCTAAAGTACATTTTTTTGAAATCCTTACCCAAAAAACAAAAAAAAAACAACAACACAAAAAACAAAAACAAAGCATGTGTGATATTTTTGATAGTGGAACGTGTCCGACAAGACTGATACTTACTTCAGATAGTACTTGTCACCAAAAATTACGACGTTATTTAACTGACCATATGATTCATTTTGAAAGCATTTCTTTTCTTTATCCAGTACAAGGTATTATACTGTTTTCTATGAAAGCTAGAGAAGATTGTTCTGAAATCATTAGAGAAGTGTGTTTGTTATCTGCTCAACGCGGTTCGTGTTTTCACGAATACTCACTGAATGAAATAACGTGGCCTACCATCTCTGAATGTGATAGCACTTCATAAAAAATGTTTTGTACAATTGGTCTACACGAGTTCAATTTCGATGAACACCTCATGCTAAAGTGTAAAGAATGTCATTATGGAATTTATATCTGCGATGACTGTTTATTTCGAGTAAAACGTGAGGATGGACTTTTATCCTCCAGATTTAAAGATGTCGGTTGGTTTCAAAAATGTTTAACTTGTATTGATCAAGAAGTATTTGAAAAAAGTTTTCCTTTTTATCGTGAACAGTAATGTCTTTTTACATAGATAATAACATACGATTTTGTATCATATGTAAGAAACAACAGACTACTTGTTTAGTAGAATTACGCTTACCAAATAAGGTCATTGTAAAAAGAAATTGTATGATGTGTGGAAATGATGTACATGATCCCTTGTTATGCCATGAAGTTATTTAAAATTGATGATTGATGGCATATAATCCAATCACATTCATTGTCGCGCTAAGAGGTGTGTCTTCAATTATTAGCATCATTTGTTAAAAGGATGCTATGTGACTTGATGTTTATTTTGTGAACGAAAACCCATTGTTGAACATTATGAAAGTGGTAAAGGATAATCATAAGACAATTTTTTGCGCCCCATGTAATGCTTGGATAACGGAATTTTACGTGTCACGACATATAAGAAGTAGGTCGCACTTTACAAAAAACATTTTGAAAATGGTGAAATACAAAAGAAGCGATCTACAATAAAAAAGCGCGTGAAAGGTTCGATGCCTCCCGAAGGTATAAGGAATACATGTAAAAAGACATCTGAATCTACAAGATGTATTATCCAGGGAGATATGATAGCAACTGTTGTTGACAATACCCACCACGAGGAGTCTAACACATTGAAATCAGTAGAACTTCCATCAAGCGAGCATATCGAATGGAATATTGAAGAATCCGCGCAAAATGTGCTAGCTCTATCCGATTGTAACACATATTTGGATCAAGGAGATATGATAGCAACTGTTGCTAAAAATACGACTCCAAACGAGCCTGCTGCCTACAACACAACCGAACTTTCATCAAACGAGCATATCCAATGGAGTGTGATTGAAGAACCTCCGCAAAATGTGTTGGGTCTACCCGAATGTGACACATATTGGGATTTTGGATTTGAATTAGCTGATGAGAGCACTGACCCGAATTCAACAGCAAAACAAGCTTCGTCTTCCGCGGCAAACGATGATAAAGGATTGCCGATCGAAGTGCTCAGTGGTGTTGGACAGTCTCCATATCACATTCTAGACTGTAATCAAATGCCTTTTATGCAATATCATTTCAACTGTTCTTCTCAGAAACCATCTATGAAATAAAGTATCCGACGATGAACGCGATGAAAGAAACTGTGCTTTTCGGACGCGGTATTAAATATGACAATTATGCTAAATATGAGGATCGCTTGGCTACCTTTCTACTTTGGCCGAAACAAATAAAGCAGGATAAATTCGAGTTGGCAAGAGCGGGATTCATTTACACTGAAAAGGGTGACACTGTGGAGTGTTTTGCTTGCGGAGTAAAAATTAGTGAATGGGACGTTAGTGATATACCGGCAGTGGAACACGAAAAACATTCTAGCGAATGTCATTACATGAAACTTACCGGAGTTGGAATGAAACAATTAAGTGTTGATAAAACGTGGAGTTATGGAGCATTTTCATCTGTGAATTTTGACATTTGATATTATAGTTCCTTTACAGTGACATGAACGATGAGCAATGAATTATTACTGGAGTCTTTTTTTAATTATATTTATGCTAGGGAAATCGCTTCCAAAATGCATTGTATGTTTAGAATAAAATGTTTCGGTTGTCAAAATGCCTGTTTATCTCAATTAAAGCACGATTGTCTTGTTCTTACCAAGAAACAACAACTGGAAATGTATTTAGACGACATTCGTTGCATGATAGAAAAGGAAAACGTATTGCGTGAATGGGAAACGGCAATATCCACCTTAGACATTCTCCCAGATGAAAAACAATGTTTCGAAAGGAAAGTTTATTCAGAGTGCTATCACAAATCAGAGACGTGGAAATTAAAGATATTACAAATGACTATAAATGTCGTAGTGCTAGACAGAAGATTAAAATTAAATTGATTTTGTTTGTACTTTATCATATTTTTCTTTGCTGTTGTATGTTGGTTTTTGTAATTCTATTCATTATGTGGGTGTTTTTGTATATGTATAAAAATTATATTATTATTGTATTATATATATAATCAGATATTTGTATGACGTTGGTGATGGTAATGTAATCAATAAAATTATTAAAAAAACCATTGCGTTATTTAATTGAATATTTTGAGATCTAATATAAGGTGTCATGTATGGTTTAAAAATCATTCATTCGTAAGTCACCATTATGGAAAGTTTGGTCAAATTAGAAGTCGACTCGACAGCGCAAGTCATAGGTTAGAGTTATTTTTTAGTAAACAGCGACATTACTAAAATATTGAATTTTTGTTTTATCGTAATATAAGATGAAACACGAAAATATATATTTTACATAATGTTTTTGTTTGAATATAAAAAAATATTAGACAACACACTTTGATACACTGATGATATTATTGGAATTGATTATTTTAGGACCCAGTAATGTGGGAAAGAGTACATTCGTCTTTCAACTGTTAAAACATGCCAATGGAGCTTTCACCAAACCAATCCAAGCCATTTACTATTGTTATGGCGTAGATCAGCCTCTTTTCGCAGAAATGAAGAAAGCTATTCCGCACATGACATTTTTTGAAGGACTGCCTTCCAAAACTGGACTGGAAACTTGGAATATGGAGTACCCCAATGAAAAAATCTCGATCCTAGACGATATGATGAGCGAATGCGCCAAAAGTAAAGATGTGGTTGACATTTATTGTAAATATGCCCACCATTTAAAGTACTTTTGTCTTCTCATTTGTCAAAATGCGTTTTGCCCTGGACGAGAGTTTCGTACAATAAGTCTAAACACGCACTATTTTTTCCTGTTTAAAAATGGTCGAGATGAAATGCAAATTCAAACCTTAGGTAGACAAATTTTTCCGGGTAATGTAAAATATTTTATGGATGCTTACAAAAAAGCTACTGCCGAAAAATACGGATACCTGCTGATTGATTTGTTGCCTCACTCCAATCCTGAATATAAACTAAGAACGAACGTTTTACCTGGTCAGTTAATGACAGTGTTTCAACCCGAAAAATAATCAGTATGGATTCATTAGTGAAAAGGGAAAAATACTATTTATTGTTGCTTTTGCATTCATCCAACAAACAAAAAAAGGTTTTACTAAATAGCATACACTCCTCACAGCTAAGGGCTATTGTGCAAATTGTATACAACATTATGCATGGCTACATCGCATTGGGAGATATCGAGAAACGGCGATTAAGCAAAAGAAAATTTGTAATTTATTAGCAAAGGAATTGCCTTAAAAAGAGAAAAGAATTACTATTAAAGTATCACAACTACATTCTACCTTTTATTCGGGTCATAGAGGAGGAACTGTGAACAATATGGCTCGCGCGATGGTGCTCGTACCTAAAGTTAAATACGATCAATTGCTAAATATGACAGACAAACGTTCTGAATCTCCCATTCAACAATCTGGTGGACAAGTTGCGGAGGAAAGCCCCTCCAATGACACATTGAAAACGGACGATAGTAAAGCAATTTCAAAAGAAAACGTATCATCAACAATTGAAAATAATAATGTTAAAGTGCCAAACGAGTCTGATGTTGTTGACGTTAGCCGACAAGAAAAACAACTGCAATTATTCGTGAACAAACCATTGGTTAAAATGCCGTTTGGGAGGCAACTGGTTATCAAAAGGAAAGCAAAACTAAACTCCAAAAAATCGACTAAACAGACCAATATCATTCAAAGTGGTGGTAACAAGAAAAAGGACGCAAAATGGATTAATTACTTGGTATAACAAAGTAAGAGGTGTTGTGTATTAATTATATAGATGAATTAGATACATATTTAAAATGGCATTATAAAATTTAAACGGAAAAAATAGATATTGAAATTACAAAAATAACAGCATATTAAATACAACATATTCTTGTCTTTTAGGCGTGAAAACATTAAAAAAAAGTCCATAAAGAAAACTCATCACCATAGGCATTACTATATTCAACATAATATTTATGTAAATACCAACAATACGCCATTAAAACATTTTTGAAAGTAATTTAAATGCAAATAAAAATAAAATTTTATCGCCTTTTATATACCAAGATAATAAATTTCCATCGAAAATTCATTATCATAATATCAAAAGAAAGGAAATTAGAAATAATAAATCACGTAATTTAAACTTCAATAAAAAAGGGTGTAACATTAAAATATTTTTTTTTACGATTTGATATCATTTATTTCTATGGTAGGATAATTGGAAATATGTACATTTTGAACCCAACAATTTGATAAATGGGATAATTTAAATGCAAATGAAAAAATGGAATTTTATTTTCTTTTATATACCAAGATATTAAAATTCCATCAAAAAATTTATTATCATAATATTAAAAAATAAATTAGAAATATAAAAACGACGTGATTTAAACTTCAATAAAAAAGGGTGTAACATTAATGTTTTTAATTTTTTTTTAATATTTTTACGATTTGATATCATTTATTTATATGGTAGGATAATTGTAAATATGAACATTTTGAACCCAACAATTTGATAAATGGGATAATTTAAATAATCTAAATGTAAATTATATAATTCAAAAGAACAGAGTCCCATTCCAAACCTAATATATATGGTAAATTGTCGCCACCTGAGAATTCGCGGAATGTTATTTATGGCTTTCATCTAAATGTAAATCAAATTTATCCTCTTTTATACACCAAGATATTAAAATTCCACCAAAAACTCATTATCATAATGTATTTAAGTAATTCAAATGAATTACAAAAAATGTGATTTATTTTCTATGGAAGAATATTTTCATAAATGGGAGGCTCTTAAATTATTTAAAAAAATATCAAGATACTGATTTTTACTTAGTCAGTCTTACAGACATGTAGCTGGTAAATAGTATTATAATGTTTTAAAAATCATATTCTGTTTTATATTGACAGGAGTTGCAGTGATAGTTTGTCAACAACAAAAAATGGATAATAAAAAAACAAACTAGTGACGATGATAATTCACATCATCAGGATCAACTAGAAAATAAAGCAGAAAACAACTTTTCTGACATGTAAAATATGTGGAAAACAGTTTAAAAAAAATGAACACATTGAAAAAACACATACAATGTCATTTAACCAAACAAAAGTGTGAATTGTGTGATGCTCAGTACATGCATTTAAAGGATTTGTATAAACATCGTAAACAAGTACATGATGTACAAAAACACAAGACACCAAAAGTAAAGCATTTGGACTGTCATTTGTGCGGTAAAAAGTTTGGAACAACTTATAATCTAAAAAGGCATATGACTCGTCTCCATAAAACTAATGGTAGACAATACGCCCGAACTGAATTTAGGTGTAGACATTGCAATAACCAGTTCCCGAATTATGAACAATTATATCAACATGTGGTGGAAAATCACCCATTACGACAGCAACGAGGAGGTCGAAGAGCACCAGCATCTCGTCATTTAGATGTCAATGAACTGCCTCACCATTCAAACACGAATAATAGGAATGTATCAGCAGCTGAGTCAAATTTAGCGAATGACATGGATGTATCCATGAACGACATGGAACACAGTGATCAAACAGACAGCAGCGAATCAAATGACGAAAATGAGCACGTTAATAATAATCAAGTGGACGAGTCAGCGTTGGGTAATAGAGTGGTCAATAGATTAGTACATCCCATTGGAAACGAAAGGTACGATCTTCTGACATTCTTTGGCAATAGAAGAGATCAAGTGAGGTCATTTTTGCATTCACGCGCTCGCCAAATGAGAGGTATAAAATGGAGTTTGTGTGTACAAGTGGAAATGGAACGCACAGTGGATGGCGAGGTCACTTCAGCTCAACCATACTTTCGCAGCAATACTTACATTATTTTCTCAGTAGATGACTGGAATGAACACGATTTAAATGAGGCTATACAAAAAATGTTCGCAAGTTTGGAAGAGTTTATACGTAGAGGTTCTGGATGGTACGTCAAAGAGGTGTTGAAACTTGAAATCCATACAGTAGGGTACCGACCATTAAGAGGTTCCAGTTACCTTCCACTACCAAAGTCTTTAGCACATAGTAGAAGTCTGTTGAATATTGAAAATGACGATGACAAATGTTTCCTATATTGTCTGCTTGCTTCCATGCATCCTATAACCATTCAACCGGAAAAGGTAGGGCACTATCTTCCTTACGAACATGACATTAACATGTCGGAGATCAGCTACCCAGTCAAGTTAGCCGACATACGAAAAGTGGAACGCAGAAACGAACATGTCTCGATCAACGTATTTACGTATGAGAACGAAACCGTCGTGCCTTTACGAATCACAGAGCACACCCGACGTCTACATCATGTTAATTTATTGTGGTTAACCCAGGGAGACATTTCTCATTACTATTTGATAACGGACTTGAATCGGTTTTTGTCTCGTACAAAGACCAACAACAATCGAACCCATTTCTGTCCATACTGTTTGCATGGATTTGTAAAAGCAAATTCGCTTCAGGAACATCAACAGCTGTGTGCACGAAACGGCGCACAAAGGGTGAACCTTCCAACTCCGGGAGATAATGATATATTGAAATTCAAGGACTATGAAAAGACCCTTAAGGTTCCCTTTGTCATATATGCCGATTTTGAAACCATCAATAAGAAGCTTCCCACCTGCGCCTCAAATCCGACACATTCTTCTACTACACAAAACACAAAATTAGAAGTGTGTAGCTTTGGTTATAAAGTCGTATGCGAAGACAATCGGTATACCAAACCGACTGTGGTGTACACGGGGGAGGACGCAGGATCAAAGATGATTGAATGCCTTCTAAAAGAAGAAAAGCAAATACTGGAATAACTTTCGCACATACAGCTGATGGATATCAGCAAAGAAGAACGTGAAGACATCATTAGCAAGGCTACCTATTGCTGTATTTGCAAAAAAGCATTTACCTTACACGACAGGATGTACAATCGAATAGTTTTGCACCACAACCATTTGACATCAAAATTGATTGGACCAGCCTGCAATGATCCTTGTAACTTGAATTGCCGCCAGGTGAAGTTTATTCCGGTCATGTTTCACAACTTGAAAAATTTTGATGCCCATATTTTATGTCAAAATATTGGCAAATTCAAATCGTATAGACTAGGCTGTATCGCGCAGACTACAGAGAAATATGTCAGTTTTTCTCTTTCACATTTAAGGTTCATAGATAGTTTCCAATTTTTACCGACATCATTGGAAATATTGGTAGACAATTTAGCCCAAGATGGTCTGGAGGCGTTTCCTCATTTGCTGTCAGAAACGAAAGATCAATCGGAAGCTCAACTCCTTCTTCGAAAAGGTGTCTATCCTTATGAATACATGGACTGCATGAGTAAATTCGATGAGGTTGAATTGCCTGCAAAAGAAGCGTTTTATTCGACGATAAAAAAAAGAACATATACTAGTATCTGAAGAGGATTATCAGCACGCGAAGACCGTGTTTGAAAAGTTCAACATGTCATCATTACGGGAGTATCAGGAACTGTATTTAAGAATGGACTGTGTTTTATTGTGTCAGGTCTTTGAGTCATTCAGAACATTGTGTTTAAAGCAGTATGACCTTGACGCGTGTCAGTTTTTCACTTCACCTGGGCTCTCTTGGTCTGCATGCTTGAAACTCAGTCAAGTGGAACTAGAATTGCTGACAGACATAGACCAAGTGTTGAAGATAGAAGCCGGCATTCGCGGAGGCATATCTCAAATATCTCATCGTCACGCGAAAGCCAACAATCCCTACATACCAGATTATGACGCTGGACAAGGTGACAGCCAAACCCACGTATAAGGACACAACCATCTTGAACGAGGACCTTGTGGCAGTGGAGCTGTACAAGTCGAAGGTCAACTTGGTGAAGCCAATATTTTGTGGAATGAGCATTTTAGGTACAAATGTTACTTTTTACTCTTATATGTTATTGTAATAAAATATACAAAAATAATAAAATAAAACAAAAACAACGTATTTTATTAGTATATGTATATATGACCTTACCTTGTTTTTTTATTTTTCAGATTTGAGTAAATGTCTCATGTACGACTTCTGGTACAATCATATCAAACGAAAGTACCCAACGAGTACTCTTCTCATGTCAGATACCGATAGTATTCTGGCATGTTACCAAACTGAAGACATTTACAAAGATATGAAATCTTCAATGTGTCATTTTGACACGTCGGACTATCCCAAGGATCATTTTCTATGGAGCGATAAAAACAAGAAAGTGTTGGGAAAAATGAAAGACGAAACAAACGGACAACCGATTGCAGAATTTGTAGGACTTCGATCCAAAATGTACAGTTTTATGTGTAAAGATAAGGAAGAAAAACGAGCCAAGGGTGTGGCTAAAGTATCTGTGAAAAAGGAGTTAAAACATGAACATTATAAAAACACACTGTTTAATGAAACCAGCATGATCTCCTCTATGACTGCCCTAAGAAGTCATAAGCATGAATTTTATGGGGAAACCATTCATAAGCGAGCGCTCTCGGCATTTGATGACAAGCGTTATCTTATTGATAGTGTAAACAGCTATGCCTATGGACATTACAAAATCACCGGACAAAACAGGAACAAAAACGCCAATCAATACCAAGAGAAACTACCATTTTCTATCGTGCCAACCCGTCAATGTACGAAGCATCACCATGAAGAAGCTATGGAGATAGATGGTTTTAAAATCACTCCATGCTCATAAAAATTGGACATGTGCGCAAAAATATGCGTGGACACATTGTTTTTCATTGTTTATATCATTAAATCACAAACACAATTATTTCTTTATATTTAATAAATATAATATACATATGTATTGTTTATTTACAGTTTACAAACGCAAGTTTGGTTTTTATTCTTCCCCGTATTAAACAGACATAATGGATAGGCATTGAGTACAGTTTGATACACAAACTCATCATTAGAATTCACATTTACATGATCAAACATGTTTAAAAAGTCTTGATAAGAATGTCCAAGAAGCCGCTGTCGCAAAAACAAAACGCAGTAGAGTCCGCATACGTTGGAACGATTACTTTGTAATTGCTGAGTATTTATCTGCACGTGATAAGCGTGAGTGTCTAACCAAGACTGAAAATAAGAGCTATTTTGACTTGGCACTCTTCCGTAGGTATCAAAAAAATCCACATTTCCGAAGCCGTCACTATAAAATCCACACCAATGTTGAACGTGCTTGTAATGAGGGTGGGTGTTGAATATAAACCCAAAACTGGTTTGGCAAACTCTGTGGTAGTTTGTCAGCGGCAAATACACCAATCACGCGGTGTTTTAACACAGGGTCACAGTCAATCATACATGTTAGCTGGGATGTGTCCATTATGACAGTATAATATCACGCTCCTTGTTCACTTCGAAATATCCTGGACCTTGACTGTAAACGATACAGCTCATGGGCTCTGTCAAGGGATCCTTGAACACGACATCTAATCGTACGTTCCCAGTTTTAGCCAGAGACAAATACTCGCCGTGGTGTGAAAAATCTGGTTCAAGTTAAAAAAACAAACAAGGTAGAACCGCTGATATAGTGAGCTCTGTCTAAATGACTGCCTTCATCCTGTCTCCATTTTCCTGCAGACATCAGTAAGTCGGTGTAAGGGCGTATGGTCGAGGTACCACCAGTAGAGGAGAAGTCCAACTTAAGCGGGTTGCTTCCAACAGCGAGACCGTCACAAAACACCGCGATTTGCTGAATGCTGCAATTCTCAAAGTTGAAGGGATTGGTTTTAATATCTCCACTCACAGCTTTACTCTTGACAAAACCCAAAATCAATTTGTTGGACGTCTGCCCTGATACATGTTATCCCAACTGAAAGTGGTGGAGCCCGTTGCAGGCACAGCATCTCCATCCATTAAACAGAAATCGATGGAACTCCTGTACAGCTTGACTTTCACGTCCACTTCATTCAGCAAATACCTGTCCATATCGAACACATCGTGGAAAATGGGCCCTTGCATACCGACGGACTTGCTATCAGCCACCAGTTTATTCCTCACAAAGAGTCCATCGTTAGTACCGTTAGGATCGGTGACGTCTGTAAAGCAAATGATTATTTTGTTTTAAAAAAAGCGTTAACAAAACTTAAACAAAACATTATAACAATACAACTATAAAATACATGATCAATTCAATACAATATCTCAAAGTAATAATACCTGGAGCATCGGCATCATCCATCTGGAACAGCTGTGTAGTCAGCTGATTGTTAGCGTCTGGTCCATATTTCAGGATTGTAGGAATGTAGGCTCTGTACGGATTGTAGTTACACGTGATGGTGGCTTTGTTTTGAAGGGTGACTTCCACAGTGGAAAACAACGATTGTAGAAACAGATTTGTGGGGCCGACCTTATTGGCCGACTTATCCCCGATGGCGGTACCATCCGCTTTGGTGATTTTCGCCTTCACGAACAGCCGCGAATTTTTCAAATCCAAATAATCCATGGAATTCTGACCACTAATTCTGAACTCAAAAGGACCGTCGCTAGAAGTCTGCGACATTGGCCGAATTTCCTCATCGTAGATGTTGGTCACACTTGTCTGTGTGCTGGGAAGATCGAACAAAGCTAGTTCGGAAACGAGTCCTTCTTTAATTTTTTCTTCATTAAACACAGATATTTTCTATTTTATTTCAAATATGTCCTTTTGTCTTTTGTCTGAATAATGACTCTTTTTCGAGTTCTTCTTTTTTTGAGCGCTCTTTGTTTTACCACTTAAACGTCGTCGCTTTGTTGGTGAATGACCTCTTGAGGAGCTTCGCTTGCGTTTGATCCCTCGACGTCGACTTCTTGAGGATGACTGAAGCATGTCAACAACACTACTCGGGTTTATATCCTGTCTTTCAAGCTCAGACTTGGCTTGCGCTGTCGTCTGCTCCGCAGGTAGGACCGCTTTTATAGGGTAGGTGTTATCGTCGATCGGTTTTGAGTAATTCACTGGTATCACTGATAAACGCCGTCCACCTCCAGATTGGTTGAGAGATGCATTTCCACTACTAACGCGATCAGAGAAATCCACCCACTTTTGAGGATTGGGAACGTATAATGTCATTTCTTTACTTCTTCACAAAAAAGGATATTGTTTAAAATGAAGTGTGAGGTATACAGGTTCCTTCAACTCTGTGGCTAAAGTGTCACTGCTAGATTTTATATAAATAAGAAATTCTCTGGCTTCCGTCCTTTTCACTGGTACATAGTAGGGAGTATCCAAAATGTAATCCCAACCTCGTTCATTATTTTTCTCAAGCCGTCGTAACAGCGGTTGTTCTGCTCCATGCACAATGCTTTCTTTACATAAATCGGTGTAAATGTATAAAACGTCATCTGCCGATTTCAATTTTGAGTTTTCAGATGCATAAAACTCCGTAAGCGCGACTCTCCAGGTTCTATTCAAACTCAGTGGTGAATTCAAATGCACTTTAAAGCGATACACTTGGTTATCCGAGAAATAAGCTTTACTTTCATCGCTTCTTATGTACACATACCGTTCCATGATAATTAGGTTACCGTTGCGGATATGTCTTTGATATCATCAGCATCCACCCAACTGTTAAATGTTTTAGGAAATCCTTGCCACTCCACTAAAAACTGCAGTTTGTTATTTCTTTTTCGTTTTTTCAAAGTCCGCTCAATAAACCATAAACTGTTTTCATCTTTGTTAACTTTTTGCAGTTCTAAGGCATAAAACAATCCTTGAATAGCGTCACCTTTAAGATCTCGCAGTTTGAACATAGGTATCCCTTGTTTCAAAAGTTGTCTCATCATTCTGTACAATTTCTCTTTCAATGTCCGCTGAACTCGTTCCACAAAATTACTTTTAGGCGGATAATTGGTGGTAAAAAAGTACACGTTACTGTCATGTATTTTTTAAACCAACGATTGTTAAACTCTGACCCCCTGTCACATCTCACCTTCTGTATTTTGATTGGTGCTATGTCATCCATAATGTCTTTCATCGCGTCTAACACTTCCTTAGCCGTTTTGGTTTTCAATGGTCGTACCCAAAGTTTTCTTGACAAAATATCAATAGCACATAGCAAAAATCGAACTCCATCATTCTCATCTGCTAGGTTTGCCATTGACAAAAGATCTACATCTACATCTACATTAAATTTGTGTCTTCTAGGTTTTTGAAGCGAGTAGGCATCTTGGTTTCCTAACCATTGTTTAACGTAAGACAATGTAAATTCTCGAGGGTACTTTTTGGCAATCACACGAAACAATTTTTGTGGACCAGCATAGGCAGCTGGGTTATTTTCATTAAAGTAAAATTTTGCTAAAATATTATTTTTTTGGTCAGTATCCATCATCATAAGTCCAGCTCGATCACAATGAAGTCAAACCCTAAACCACCGTTACATCTATACACAAAAAATCACTAAACCATGATATATCGTGTTTACATTTGTACTCTTAAGAAAAAACTATGACTTAATTCATATATGAAAATCGGAGGCAACTTTTGTACTTACGCTTATCCTCGTGAGTACGAGTTGTTTCCCAAAGCTTATCCTCGTATGTACGAGTTGTTTCCCATACACAATATGTGTTCTTTGAAAAACGTAACATTGCTCCTCTTATAGACTTTGGAGCAAAAAGTTACCCTAGGGTAACTTCGCTCCTCTTACTTATATAGTTACCATAGGGAGCAAAAAGTTACCCTAGGGTAACTTCGCTCCTCTTACTAATACAATTACAATAGGGTAACTTCGCTCCTCTTACTTATATACTACTCTTATGCCTTCAATCTTCGAAACCATGATGTCATTCCTGAAGGTTTACAACAAGTTGCCAAATGAAAAGTACATTCTCTCACTGCTCATTTTGAACAGGTGTTGTTATTATCTTTTAATATGGTTTTTTTACTTTGGATGATCTGCTGAAATATATATTAACTCTAACCGTTCTAAGCTGGCCCGAATAGCACAGTTGGTAAAATGTTATTCCAATTCAAAGGTCAGGATTTCAAACCTGCAGTCTGCTGGGTACAGTCACTGTCGTGATTTGATTCAAGTTAAATGAAGCCGAGGAATGTGCTGGTTGTGTAGCCAATGTAGACCCTGTATAGACTGACAACACCTGTACATGACTTTAAATGTTTTTGTTGTTTGTTTACCCCACTTTAACTTTTAAAGTCTTGTGACAATTAAGTGGCTTATTACTACTTTCTATTTATAAATTTGTTGTATTTTTTTAAATTTGTAGCCCAGGTTCAAAGCTTCGCTCTCTGTTCAAACTACAGAAAAAGACGTGTTGTTTATTGTCAGCATCATCTCGACATGAATCACCCAAGAAGCTGGTTGGTGTTGAAGAAAAATTAACCTAATCCTGTGGACCTACCCTATTCCCAGACTCAAGCCCAGGCCACAACACTGTGTTTGTCCGAGGGGGGCATTAATTGTTAAACATATATGGAAACCACCTACTATTCAAGTAATCAAAATCTTTGATAACTTTAATTTTGCTAAAGCTTCAGAAAAATATCTTGACATCAATAATAAATTGCTGAATATAAATTCATTTTTATTATTTACATTTCCTTATTCAATTAAAAACTATTTGAGTCTTGGAGCAATGTAAAGTTAACATAATATTTTTCCACTGCAGGTGTGTCAGTGAAATTTGCTACAGTGTGCTTTTTCTGTTGAGAAGAAGAAGTGGTGCCTAGCATTGAGGAGCCAATTGCTGGTCGGACACATGCATATTTCATTGTAAGGCCGATATGTGGAAATAGTGTTGCAAATAGGAAAACGCTTGCAGTCAGGATGCGCTTAAAAACAACAACACGTGACACTAAAACTGAAAGTTTGTAATACTATTGACTTGATGGGACCTTATTTTAAGGTGAAGTGAATAAAATGCTTATATCATGATAACATTGGAATGTAAAGCCAAACATATGTGTATGCCAAAGTGAGCATTTGAACATAACAATATTTATTACAATATTGAGGGATTGCACTGCCGAACATTCCATTTTTTTCTTAAAGCGTTAGTAACGCTTTTGGCTATAAAACATGAATTGTCCATCATAAATATGAAAAACTGCAATCTGATCCTTTGTCAGCAGTCTTGGATCATTGGTTTCCAGGCATTTACGCAAAAACTGGCTTATTCCAAGGCAAACAATAAACAGAGGTGTAAAAAGGGCCAATCTGTGAGATTGCAGTTTTAAGTAATACATGTAAAACGTACAATGATATAATATTTTCATGATTTACATTATGTTTTAGTCCGCTGCAATGGTTTATTTATACGCTGATACAAAATTTGATTTTAGAAATATATCAAGTTTTATTGTTTAATTGTTCATCAGAAGTTATCATTTTTGGCGGTCCAATACCTATGGAAGCGTCCAAGTGCCAAAGTGAAATATATTTTCCCGTATTCTATCTCCTAATTACGAGATACTAGCTCATAATTAGGACTTACTAAGTCCTAATTAGTAGAAACCTACTCATAATTATGCTTTACTAAGTCCTAATTACGAGATACTATCTCATAATTAGGAGATAATTACGACTTACTTTCTACTAATTAGGAGATACTTACTCATAATTATGACTTACTTAGTCTTATTTATGAGATACTATCTCCTAATTACGACTAACTATCTCCTAATTAGGAGATACTAACTCATAATTATGACTTACTAAGTGCTAATTACGAGATTCTAACTCGCGATTATCACATCGGTTACATCCCTTTGTGTTACTACGCCAAAATGGCGCCGAAGTTAGACCCAAACGATTCATCATTCACTAATTTTCTAAAAAGTAGGGGCATACCGGAAGGGGACATCAATTGATTGATCGAGGAAAAGGTGAGCCTTTTAGTGTTTTAATCATAATAACTCGTACGGAAACGTTACATTTTCACGTTAAGCTTTCGCAACAGAGCTTTCAAAACAGTAAAAATACAATCATTTGCAATAGGATATTGTACAGGATAATTTCGGTATGGTGCCTGAAAAAAGTGATGTGAGCTACACCTGTCTAGCTCATCCAGACGAATATATGACTGTGATCAGAACATATAAATGCTTGGGACTAGCTTCATGGGATTACTTCCCCACAATTAAATGTCTTACTTGTTCTACGTTTTACTTCCGAGGTATATTTTCACAGAAACAGCCGACCATGGTCCCATTTACTGTCAGGCTTATACAATTTTTAAGCCAGTTTCTAATGATTACCCAAGAATATAAGACTACTGGGCACTATGCACGCATGCAGGGGCAATAATTATGTCTCCCCCATTAATTGGTCAGAAGGTCAAAGGTCAAGGTCGGAGTAGATATTTACTATTTAATATGGGTGAATAAACCAAACTTCACTCATTTTTGTTCGTCTCCAATCCAAATTACAAATTTCATGTCCATCATTTATTTTTTTCTCAGATACGACCACACAATAGGGGAGACAAGCGCTTTTTTAAAAAAAACAATCTCTAGTTTAAGTGTTGCTTTGGGCTTATACTTGATTATTAAATTTAAAGGATCATTCATATAAATATTTTATATAAGTTAGAGATTCAATATAATAAGTCAGTAAATCCAATCCTGATGAAAAGTTCATCATTTCAATACAAAATATCATTTATATACATATAAGTTAGAGATTCAATATAATAATGCACATACATAAAATCCTGATGAAAAGATACTCATTTCAATACTAAATATTTATTTATATATTAATTCATAAATGCAAAAGTTCTTAAAATTGATGAATAATACATAAATCATAAAAAAAATTATTCAATATTAAGCAATATTTCATAATGCAAAATAAATCACAAATATATTTACATTGTTCCTCTATTAGCTGACATCTGATCAATTTTTAACAGATAACACATTTTGATTCAGATCAGACTGTTCCTGGGAGAATTACTAGCATTCATGTCCGGGGAGAGTACCATTCCCCTCTGCGGCTTTCACAAGTCTATTGATATCCATTTATACACACAAGAAGATGGAATGACTTGTCTTCCATCTATATCGACATGTTCTTTGGAGATGTGGCTGCCGAGGGGACAAGGGCCAGAAACACTATTTGCCCTTCTCATGCGATGTTTGCAGGAGTCACAGGTTTTTTTTTAAGATATGAGTAATGAGCTGACAAGATGCAGAAGCTATTACCTTAATAAAGGGCAAAAACTATGCTTATTAAGTGTTTCTTAAGTAAATAAAAAAGTATGTGTTTAAGTATAAGCTCGTCTGTTGGTGTGTTTTTTTAAAGATGCGCTTATATCATAGCATGATCGACGTCGGCACAATCTTAAGTTTTATGGAAATGAAGCCAACGTCAGATGATTACCATTTTTTTTCTACCTGATCCATGACATTGAGCCTTAGAGGGAAACAGCCAGAGGAACTGATGATTTGATGATGAGTCTGAAAGACTCCTGTGGTTTTGATAAGGTTAACTGTAATTTGGAAGGAAAGGTGCATGGACATGCAACAAAACAAGTAAATTACAAATATGATATGGAAGTTCATGTATTAAAAACAAGCAACCAATCTTTTCATAATGTGATGTTTTCTTAAGTTTAAACTGATTTCAATATGGAACTTGTCTGCTATATAATAACATAAAAAATTGACATTTCATTCAATAATATGTATGTATCTCACACATGTTGTTTAGAAATAGTTTGTATTATTATAATTAACTGTATTATTACAGTATTAGAGTGGTATTCTGGTGGTAATTTGGGTGGTATTATTTCATTGGAATACCGGCGGTAAATTTCACTGGATTACCATGTTATCTAACCTCTGGAATCCCAGTGGTATTTCATCGCTTTTTTTACCGGGGCAAGCATTACCCTGTGCAAGTAAGGTGAAAGGAAGAGGGTGTATTGGTTTGAGGCTGCCCGAGAGAAAGAGTGTAAATAGTCTTTAAGTATTCACAGAACCATTATTTTTCTGTGAGTCATTTATGACCTCGTCACCCACATTCCTCTTCTACAGGCATTAGAAAGGAATCAAAGTGTTGTGTTCCTTCGGAATTGACATAGAAAAGAGATGTAGGGGAGACATATGTTTTCTTTTTAATAAAATCTCGTTTATAATAATGACAGTGCTAGATCAGTTGTTAAACTATTTTGTAAGTGTACTTTATAATTGTCTCATTTTGGAAGATTTTTTTTTAGGTATTTGTGGATGTTTAATTTGAAGATTTCTAGTTGATGGTAGTATTCATATCTAAATATTATTGATTATTTTATTTGATATTATCATTTTCCCATTTGCATTCTGTACATGCATATTTTAGGCTGTAAGACTCTTGATAATCTGAATAGCATAAACACCATGCACCTCGAAAAATTAAAAAAAATATATATCTGGATTTATTGGGTAAGTGTATTTTTAAAAGGTATTTATACATTTTGTTAAACAGTCCTTTTTTGAGTTACAGTTAAAATAAGTGTTATTTAAATGAGTGTCTAAATCGTTATTTCGTTCAATTAATTTATAGAGCCAGCATAAGGTGAACATGTCACAATAAATTCGCATAAAACAATGCTTCACAATGACTTTGTTGTATACCATAGTAATGTATGTGTATGCTTTTCTATGTAAGCAATGGGTGAAGTGCTTGAAAAGTTTCCTCAAACTTACTATGTTAAAGACACACCCTTTTTCTTGAAAGTAGTTCATTTTTAATCTTCTGTGCGGACTTTCATACATGTTATATACCTTTTAAGGTTACTAAATGATCTTTATAACTTTAAAAGAATCATTTGCAACAAAAAATATATTCCATTTTGATTTTTTCAATATGGTGAACTTTACTAAATTTCAAACACATGTCACCATGTCTTGATGTTCAAACAATGTTTCCAGATTTGTTAATTCCATTTTTAATGTTGGACATCATTTGTTTTTTTAATACTGTCATGCTTCAGATACACAAAATAGAAAGTCTTTCAAATTTATGTAATAGTATGCAGAATGAAAACTGTTTTCTTTTTAAATTCTCTAGTGCCCACTTTGATCAGAAATTGATTTGCATCATGTAGTATGGTCCTAAAAATGGTTAATATAAATCAATTATGTGGTCCTTAGATATTTTGTCTCCATATTCTGCATGTAGTGCAGGATTTTACACCTGTGAAAATTCTTAAGTGACTTCTGTCAAAGGATAAGTAAACATGAACAAAATTTTACAAATCAATTTCAAGTCTTAAGTAAAGCAAACTTGAAGGATTTCATTCAATGGATTGGTCACATATGTTTACTGTCCAATTTGTTAGATTTTCATGATTAAGTCAATAAATGACAGGGCATGATATGTACACCCTTATGCTCAACGTTATTTTACCAACTGCAAGTATATATACGATAGTAATGTAGAAAATATATATTTCCTGCTTAAAACTTGTTTAAAATGCCTAAAAAAATTGAGAGCTAATTGTTAGTTATATTTGGTTTGAAGCGTTGTGTGTAGAATGTTATGAAAAAAAAACATGTAATATTGCAATTTATGTTTAATTGCAAGTTATGAAGAGAAATCATCACGGTGGAGAACCCACGTGACTTATTTGGTAAAGTGCACGGCGACAAATGTCAACACGTCTCGATTCAGGTAAGGTTTTTAAAGATAACTTTCTTAATATTTGGAGAATTTTTGTGAAATAAAGACCATAAACCCCGCATTTAAGAGCTCTATCCACAGTAATAAAGAACTTTCTCTAATATCTTAAAGTTTTCCTGAAAATCTTGACCAACTGATTTCACAGAGGTGAAATCTAAGGCAAAGAACACGGCTTTTGACAAATCTATCGCTTTACTTCATGTAAGCCGTAAATAATTCATACACAAATCTTATTTTAAGCAATTTTATGTATTTTAAAGTTTTCAGCGTGTATTGTTTAACTTCTTATAGTTATTTCAAAGGCGAAAATGAACTAAACCCAAATTGATAAAGTACACGGACATTTTAGGTTTGATAAAGTACACGGTCATTTACAACCTTCAGTGTATATACTCATTATTTCACTGACTGGTGCTAAAACGAGTTATTATAGATTTATTTATTATTTCTATTCTTCAAATTCATTATTAAACATTGCTCCATGTTTGAAAAGACGCATTGTAATGGAGTGACAATGGAAGAATGAACGCGTTTTAACAGTTAGACCGACGGAGTCGCCTAAATGATGGGCTCATTTTCATGAATCATGGAAACATGTGTTATCACACTAAAATTCAGTCCCGTATTTTAACAATATATTCGCAATTGACATATAAAGTGCTTGAAGTTTTTGTAAAGGGTGTTCCACTTCTTTTTCGTATCGTATATGTAAAACGTGTTTGTATACATTATACATGGTAAACAGTAAAACATTTACTGCTTAATAACTTTTCATTTTGTCAATTTTGAGAAAGAAAAGTGTTCTTGTACTTTAAATGTCTTCGATTGCTAGCTGATTTGATAGACTTATGATTTTGTTACATTTGTTTCATTTCAGAATATGAATACTCCGACTTTATGCAAAGAATGCGGAATGGCATTTCAAAATAAAAAAAACAACACCTAGTAGACCACGATAGATGGCATTCTGGTTGATTGCCATCGTTTTTGTGGGAAAGTGTTTACACAGACACAGGTTAGTTTTTAGCATTATTTTTTCGCAGAGAAATAAGAATATACTAAAGTTATACTTTTATTATGACTCCCCTCGTGTAGAGGTTAAGATTTGCCGTCGCCTGACTGTGTTTCAACGTTTTTTAGGAGTTGCGTTATTCACATAATAATGTGGTCCGTGTTTCAGTGGACAGGGTCGTTTAGTTTTATGATGCTGATTACACGATCAAACACTCATTGCGTGGCAGTAATATAGTGTTTTTTTTATAAATTATATTCAATTACTGACATTGCCAGCATTTCTCGCTAACTTGTACATGTCTTTTTTATAGGTGCAGCAATCACGGCGAGACATTTTGCACGTTTGCAAATATTGTGGCAAAACTGCTCTTGCAAGACTTGAAAATACACGAAAGACGCAAAAGCGGCCAATTGAAGCTAACCTGTGATGTGTGTGGGTTCAAATTGGGTGACACGACCAATCTCAGTGACCAGATTTCTACTAGACACAGGGGAATGACACGTCACAAATGTCTTCAGTGTCGCTCAGCATTCAAGTTCAAATCTGGACTCAGCAGGCACGTTAAGGCGAAACACACCTAATCAGGACACATTGGAAGATCAAAATGGTCTAGTTAGAAGTGCATTCCAGTATGTTGCCGAGTTAAAATAACGTTTTGATGAGTTTAACATTTTATTAAGATAAATAGCAAAACGTACTGTTACCAAATGGTGCTCTTTCAAGATGTTCGTTTGTCTTACAGTATTGAAAAATTGCTGTGTAAAATTAGTATGAAAACGGATTGAGCATAAAACATTTTCACAAGGTTTAGAGATGCATTCTTGTCATTTTTCCATTGATGTCCTATACACTCTTAACTGCACGTATCTTATATAATTCAGCAAGCTTTGAAACACAATTATTTTGTAATCACATTTCCGCCTTTAGTCTAGAACATTCTAATGTTCCATGCACAGCTCTTATCTAGATGTTCAAGTCTTAGTCCTAGCCTGTAAGTTGGTAATATTGTGTGCTCTCATTCCTCCTTGCTGTTTCCCATCTAACTCTGAGCCTCCATCTTTACAATGAGTTCCTGTCTGTATTGTTCGAACGACCGCAGTTTTACTGATGTAGATCAGATAATATGTGTTCAGACTGAACCAAATAAAAGATTCAGCGTTACCTGAAAGGTATGAACAATATGCTTTAAATGTGGAAATATGTATAAACTAATTGTGATGTGCCTATTTTATTGTTGTATATCACATCAAAATAGTAACATTCATGAAATTTATAATCACCACAAACGGGCCGCTAACTACAGAGATGTTTTATTCGCCGTCAGTCCAGATTATAATTTATAAGTAAAACTATCTGATTTTTGAAGAAACGTATGTATGATTCTGTATTGATCTGCATATTTAAAAGTAATCGGACTTATAATGGCAGACTCTCTTAAATTATCCCATAGACTATCTTTCAATTCCTTATTAAATATGATTGCTAAATATTTAGTTATTTAGGTGTGCGTTATATAATGCAAAATTTATTGATATAACTTAAATAAAAACTAAACACTATACATTCTGACTTCACGAATAGAAAATGCTTATATAACTAGTAGTTTGTAAACCGCACTCTACTTTCAAACATAAACTAAAATGACCGTGTACTTTATCATCCTAAAATGTCCGTGTACTTTATCAATTTGGTTTTAGTTCATTTTAACCTTTAAAATAACTAGAAGTTAAACAATACACGCTGAAAACTATAAAATGCATAAAATTTGCTTAAAATAAGATTTGTGTATGAATTATTTACGGCTAACATGAAGTAAAGCGATAGATTTGTCAAAAACCGTGTTCTTTGCCTTAGATTTCACCTCTGTGAAATCAGTTGGTCAAGATTTTCAGGAAAACTTTAGGATATTAGAGAAAGTTCTTTATTACCGTGGATAGAGCTCTTAAATGCGGGGTTTATGGTCTTTATTTCACAAAAATTCTCCAAATATTAAGAAAGTTATCTTTAAAAACCTTACCTGAATCGGGACTTGTTGACATTTGTCGCCGTGCACTTTACCAAATAAGTCACGTGGGTTCTCCACCGTGATCATGTTCTATAGCAAGTTTTCTTTTTATCTTTCATACTGCCATAGGCATATTTCATTGTATTTTTTTACTTGTGTTTTGTTCAGTATGTTTTTCAATTTTGTGGGAGGCATATAGATTTTCTTTGTCCCTACAAACTGTTTGTCTGTCCATCGATATGCATATTATGATGAGATGGTGTGTTGTTCTCATGACCAAGGTCTGCTCTTTAAAGGTCCATCTCTCAAGATAAATGATTAAATTCGCCCCATGGCATAACATCATCATTTGTTGGATTTTTTAAAAATAAATTGGTTAAAGTAATGTTGAGACAATGTGTTGCACTCACGACAATTTTGTCTTATTTGTGTTCATCAACAATTGCAAAGATAGATATTCAAAAGGCAAGTCCTTTATCTGAGTTACAACTGATCTAGCTGTATTTTGTATAGGAATATTTAAACTATGATGTGTTCAGTTACATTAGCCAGTGTGCATGCCAGAAAACATACTGTTACAGTGTTAATCTGTATTACACACTTACATGGTTGATTTTCTTTGTATCTTGTGCTTGTGTTTATTTACCATCAGTTTTGTTTATATTGCCTTTTATTGTTATATTGTATCGCTCACCTGTTTTAGCTCACATGCATACCATGCAGATGAGCTACATAGTATTGTAATCGCCTAGTCTTGAAGATATTTAGTTGAAAGGTTTGTCTAAATAAGACGAGAGTCCTAACTTGGTTTTGTTGGTTCTAGAACTACAGCAATGGGTCCAATCATCAGTAACAATCATTGTTTATGCATTAGAGGCCACATTTTTTAGTTTGGGTTTATAGCCGCAGACTCAAGTGAGGAACTATGAGCAATTATGACACTTGTTTGCTTATTAATTGTTATTTTTAATTTTTGTGATAATTGTTCTGCAAAATCCAGAATATTGTTACCTAATATGCGGCATTGTCTATTGATTCTGTATAAATCATGATCATACAAATCATATTGAAAACATAGACATTGTCATATACAACAATTCATTAAATGTGACATTTCTTTGACAGGAAAACTCCGACAATTCATTAATGTTTATTTTGTAAACTACGACAATTTGTAGCAAATGTTAAATGTGGATAAGTGAACAATTTACGGGTAATCATGTTTTCTTCCTGTTAAGGAAAGCACGCTGTTTGTATGCATACATTTAATTATTTATCAGTCTTAATGTTTTGGAACCTATTGGAAGACTGTAAGGAAGACAAAGCAATGCTTAAATTTTATCATTGAATACTAGTATACAATGTTACGATGTTAAAGGCAATCACAATTGATGAGTTATATTTATAAGTATTACTTAGATAATTTGACGAATTGTTGTACATGGCAAAATGGTCATGTTGACCAATTGTCCTAATTGACTTCGTGTCTTATTCGACAAACTGGATTTAGACAAACTATCGTAGACCCATTAGCAACATTTAGCAACATTGATAACTGACCTGACTTTGTCAGGGGTTACTGCACTGTTTTCTTTTGGTGGGCAAATAGCCATTTTCAAATGTACAGTTTTATTGTTTAAAACTTGACATCAATGTAAGGGTAACTTTTTAAATTAAAATATGTTACAAAAAGCACTGTTTACTTTGTTATAATTACACCCATTAAAGCCTGCCAGATATTATTTGGGCATTGTCTATCCGTCTGACATGCATTTCTTTCCGGAGCCATGTGTTTGCACTGGTCTGAAAGATTTCTTTAATACTTCATCATCATTCATGCAAAGTGTTGTTCGGGCACTCTTTTTCAAGGCAGAGTTAAGGCTGTTGTTACTTATACTCTCTTTAAAAAGCAATTTATTTGCCATCTTTGCGTGTGATATGAAGTCATTGAATTTGTTGAATTTGTTAGTTGTGCATAATATAAATGACTCCAGTCTCACTGAGGTGACTTTTATAGTGATGAGTGCAGCGAAAACTTTAGGTTGCAGTTCTTTGAAGTTTATCACGCTAGCTTTGTAATGGCCATAGCAGCTAGTTCACCTGTCTTTGCAAATCCAGTATTAGCTCGACTATTCGAAGAATAAGGAGGGCTATACTACTCGCCTCGGTGTCGGCGTCTGGTTCAAGTTATAGGGCAATTTGGGATTTTCACTCATAAGTACAATTGACTTAATACTTCACACAGTTGTTCAGGGCCATCACACAATGCGGTAACATAACTCCGCATTATCCTTTATGCAAATTATGGCCCCTGATTGACTCTGGAACTTAGGTTAAAGTTTTAGGGCAGGTTGGGATATTTATTGATAACTTCTATATCCTTCATTCAATTGACGTAATACTTCACACAATTGTTCAGGACCATAACACAATATGGATATATAACTCCATATTATCCTTTATCAAGTTATGGCCCCTGATTGACTTAGGTTAGGGCAACTTGGACTTTAATAAAAATATATATATTTCCATCATTCAATGCACTTAATACTTCGCACAATTAATGATGACCAATGTACAATAAGGTCGCACAACTCTATTTCAACCCAAAATACAAATTATGTCTCTTATTTTTTTTATTTATTTTGTTTTAAATTTTACTTTTAATTTCTTTTGACAGGCACATTTTTTTTTTATTCTAAACCAAATTTTCATAAAGGAAAAAACAAGTAATTTGAATGACTGGCATCATTGTTCGGGCGGGCTGGTTGGCGGGCATCATCAAAGTCACCTTATGTATAGTATAACTTTAGCTAGGTTTGACATAAAGAGACCAAACTTGGTAATTGCTAAAGAATTATCGGGGGACTTTTATAGGAATGCATTTGAGACCCCTTAGATCAAGGTCAAGGTTACTATTAATAGAAATACGGTTGGTATTGAATAACTTAAGTAAGAATCTACATATTGTGACCAAACTTGGTATATAGGAAGAGTTTATAGAGACCTTTTCTGGGATTGTGTTTTGGTCCCCGAGAGTTGTAACTTGATATATAGGAAGAGTTTATGGAGGACGTTCATGTGATTGTGGATGGAGCCCTTAGGATCGAGGTCACTGTTACAAAAAATAGAAGAAAGCAGTTGAACCTGAATCTCTTCTGCCAATCATTAAAAATCCGATTCTTGTTCACTTTTTAATTTGATTGTTTTATTGCTTTTGACAGGCACATATCACATCATTATTGTATTCACTTCTAAGTCAAAGCGGTGTAGTCGAGCGCGATGTCTTACGACAGCTCTTGTGACAGTTTTGGAGTAAATCAAAACATTAACAGTTGTGCAATGTACATTAGTGTATTTATGTTATATTCACATTACCATTGTAAGTTTTTGCCATGCTGATTAGGCACTGTGTACAGAGACGCATGACATTGACCTCAATGTGACCGGGCCTCAGTAGCTGAAGAGTCTGTGAAGGCTCAATATGGTGCCAAAGGAAAGGATTCTTTGAGACTAATAACGCCATTCAAATGGGGAAAAACGAAGACGGTGGGGGTGTTATTTATATATTTACCCTCGTACTTCCTTAGTGGGTCTAGTGTTTATAACAGGACATACAATATGAGTTATTTTGTCCAAGTGTAATAAAGCGACTCGCTCATGTTTTTGTAATATGCACTTTTTTGTATGGCGAAGTAAAGTGTGGCAAATCATTGAGAGTGTTATAAGTCCTTGTGTTCGTGTGGTTTTGCTGTCAGTTTTCTATTTTTCCTTGACAAATCCGGCGTTGGTTCGCTCCCCACTAAATCCAAAAATACGTTTTAACACTTTAAGTGTATATGTTTCTGCAATTTCGGTATCAAAGAGTAAAATAGTTATACTATAATTGTTTTCAGATGCATTACCGTGAAAAAAATGAGCGAGTCCCTTTAAATGCCGCGTCGCATATCCACACCAAGCAACATATCCATGTCTTTCGTCAATACAGAGGTTTGTTTGGTTGCACCATACTTTCTCTATACATTTTAATGTAGAATGCCTGTAAGAGACTGACATTTTTCCCCTTTGAATGAGTGGTGGGAGATGAATTATATCCAAATATATTTAGTCAAACACATTAGCCGGACTGGGCTGGAGTTTTAACCCACGATCCTCAGATAAACAGTCACGAATGCTACTAAGTGCGCTCACAGGGCCGCCTTAATTAATAGTTGTGTTTTACGAAATCTTCTACAACTGTTCATGAAGAATATAGCTGGAGGTGACAAAAACGGTTCTTAAAGGTTGAGGTCAAAGTCCCAGGTCAATGAAGTCTTATGTTTGCTTCATATCTACTGAATTATTCAAGAAATATCCATGTAACATCAGAATACTTGTCTAAATGGTGTGGAGAATCCACATGTGAGCCACACTAATTCAAGGAAGCAGTTACATACAGCAGACGTAGGGTCGAGCATTTTTTCAAACTCAAGTCTCAAATTTCAGTTTCAGACTTCAGCTTTTTAGTTGACAATTAAGCTTTTAAGGTCAAATTTATAGGCATGCCTAAATGCAGAAAAACTATTGAAATGATTTAGATGCACATTTTGAGATATTTAAATTTATTCTTTGATCTATGGAGGAGTAATAGTTCAAAGTCTCAGACTTAAACTCAAACTTAAAACGTTAGTGAAGACGGGTCCAGGATACAAAACATGACGGTTTAAACATCAACAGTCATTGTAGATAAAATACATTACGCTGAAATCGATTAATTGAATAAAGAAAGGCATATTTTACATTTATGCATTAGTACTTATTTTACATTTATGCATTATGATCAGTACCTATTCGTGGGCTTACATTTAAAGTGAAACTCTTATTCAAAATCAATACATACACGTGTATAACAAAAATAAATTTCGACTGATAAACCTTAAACTACTTACTTAATAATGCATTGATGGAAAATATTAATTACTGATAACAAGATTGTAACCGTGAATTTATTAGCAGAAAGTGATAAAAAATTAAATGATTGATGAATGCATAAAGATTTACTGTGGTCTACTATAGTCTCATAAGGTAGAAATACTGCGTTTTATACTCATTTCTTTCAAATTAAACTCGATATTCTTCGTAAGAACCATTGTTTTTGACATTTATTCATCTTTTGGGGAATATTAAAACAATGTTATTAATTGATGTAAATCTTAGTTGGGAATAAGATGTCGCGTAATGCTACTGTTCACTTAACTTTCGTGATAGTTCTTTAAGTTAGCAACCAACAACTGTTCCAGTGTTTAAGTCTTTATTTTATTATGTTCTTTCTTAAGTATCATATAGTCTAGAAGTCTATTTCATGCCCAAAACCTACTTTAACTAACTTTACAACATGCGTTCATATATAATACTTTTTCGTCTAGCTCTTGACAGGTGTGCATATTTAATTTCTTGTTATATACAAAAAGAACGTATTTTACAGTCATGAACTGTCAAGCTAATTGGACTTATAGCCAGCGGCTATCACGACCTGTCAATAGCTACGCATAGGTAATTTACCTAAAAATCTACATATGATAATCATGCTGAAATATTTGTTTTTTGTTCCAAATAAACTTTGAAGTCTACTATTGATTTTTTTGTTATTACTTTAAAGTGTTTTATACATAACTTATACGTTACGTGACACTTTAAAGTGTTTATACGTAACTACGTTACGTGACAAAGAGTGCTTCTTGAACCTTGAAAATACAAAGCAACCACATATGCAGTCCACATGGCGCGATGCATAATGCATGTGTATAAACCGGATAGAAATACATGAACATGATGTATATATATATATCAAACAGACATGTTTTTGTAGAACAGATACTATACATATAAATGTATGATAAATATATAAAATGTATTCTGACCAAACATTTAAATAACACATACCATAATAAAAAGTTAATTTTCTGAATTTTAAATCGGTCTGTATTTGGAAAACATCCTCTTCATGTGCGACTAATTTCACTGAGAATTTCACGTCGGAGTGTTTGGTAGAGAATAACTACCGAATCATCACAATCCGGCCTCTGGAAGTCATGGTCGTCCATAATCATGGTGCAAATTTCAAAAACAGTTGCGTCACATGTAATGTTGCTTTTAAGCACATACTCTTCCAAACATGAATCAACATTAGCTCGAGGTACTGCGCACAGGTAATCTTGAGCGCCGTATAAATCTGGACAAGTGTACATTGTAACCGGGCGGCCACTTGGACTGATGTTGTTGCGAACAGGTCTTATGCGATGACAATTCCAGAGTTGACGAACTTCATCAAGTTCTTCCTGGAAATAGACAAACCGTCATGTTAAACTCACAGAACATGTTATCAGGTGCATAATGCACTGTGTCTACTTGAACCCATTTACTGATATTCAAGGCACATGAAGAAATGAAAAAAAAAAACAAAAAAAAAAAAACAAGAAAAATGTAAAATATTCCAACAATTAAAAGGGCAGTAATGTCAGGTGCGTCCATGCTTCCCGGTTCATTGTTTTGAGTGAAAAACGTCCTCGATTCGGTGAGTATTACCACTGTTTTCTATATGTTTCAACGATATTTTTTAGAAACGCCCTTGTGCACCGAATGAAGAGCAATTGCTCGTTTACGAAGACGTTTGTTTTAGATCAAAATAATGTCTGTTTTAAAATATCTCGTGAAAACAATGCACTTTCTTACTAGGCTTCCCGACTCACTCAATGCATTTTTGCTTCAAATCAACTATTTAATACCGTTCTCTTGCGTACAAACCAAACTCGATGCTTTGTTTTGGACAATAACAGTATTGCTATTGTTTTCCGAATGTAGTTAGCCAATTTTGGAGATAAATCGGCTCATTTACGAAAATGCTTGCTGGTTCATTCTGTACTATTTTAGAACCTAGGTTCATCCCAAATCTTGAAGATCTATGGCACATTAAACTGTCGAATAAAAGGCGTCGATTAATTTAAAATTCATGTTTATGTTCTAAAGCACGTCTAAGAAGGGTAATTTTGTACAGGCAGTGTGTGTATACCTCGTGATAAATTATGTCATATATGCTACGTCGGAAGGCAACTTTTTGCTTAAAATGAAGACTTAAATCGAAGATAACTTTTCAATCACTACACCATTCTAAATGAAACAAAGGGCAGTCTTTGCCACCTAAGGAGTCCCGCCTTCTTTGTTTTACCGGAGTTTGATAAGGTGATTAGTTTCAACAAACACTTCGACAAACCTGTTTCCAAAACAATGTTTTGACAGTGCTCCGTCAGACGGCCGTATTGTGAAAAGTTTTGTTGAAGTGTTTTAAGAAACTAAACTCTCAATCAAACACTGGTAAACGACCGAAGGCGGGGCTCCGTTAGCAGCGTAGACTGCGCTATATTTCATTTATATTGGTGAAGAAATAGGAAAGTTATCTTTGTTTAAAGTCTTCATTCGAGGAAAATTTTTGTTTTCGGACGTAGCGTTTATGACATCATTTATCACGTGTTACACACACTCTGACAGGGCTCTCTACTTAAAGTAGAACTGTCATTAATTTTGGAGGTTACTTAGTATATAGTAAGTCGAGACACGAAGTTTTAAGACCTTAAATTGTTGACTGTTTCCTGCAGGTTGTCTCCCTTTTATTTGGATTGCCAAAGTAAACATATAGCACACTATTTTAGGTAAACTCTTAGTTCCTTTTCATTGCTATTTCCTAAAATGGTAGTTTGAAATAATCCAAAATTTTACCTTACATAATTACATAAGCAATTTTTAAAGGGGCTGTACTCCGTATGGTGAAATAGCGAAAAAGAGAGAAAATTGTCGAAACCTGACATAAACTTCGTATCGATTTGTACAATGCATTAAAACTTACTAACCGAAGTACCACATTGTTCAAAAATAAGTTTTTTTTTTACATTTTTTTCGTATTTTTTTTAATTAAAAAAGATTACTAGGTATGTCTTCATAGTGGAATTAATTCCCGTAATGCGTGATTAACTTGTCGATGTCATCACGTGATATAACCAAGTTAGGTATTTAGCTTTAATATTCCAACCGTTTTGGGTAAGCCTTCGTAGCACAGAGGATACCACAATGGACTGCAATTTTGGCGACACCGGTTCCAACCCGGTCTCTGACTCGATTTGTTTTTATACATTAATGATATGAAAGAGTAAAACATTTTTTTAAATACTTGTCATGAATTTCTTTACAGAAAAAACAACAACTCTTTTTTGGTGCCAATCTGCTGTATAGTGCCTTTAATATATAAAGAACCTGTATTTTTATTTTATCATCAAGTATGCAGAGTTCATTTATTATGTCGTTTATATGGGCTACCTTAAAGCGTCTTGTTTTTTGTCTATTTAGATTCATGTTTGATCTCTTCTTTCGTTTCATCTTTTATTCCTTGAAAATATAAATTATATACCTGTACACTCTCTTATTAATAAAATAATTAACAAAATTAATATTTTTGAAAAACTAAAACAAAACGACTGGTAATTCGGGTAAATACAGTGTGCCATAGATCTTCAAGATTTGGGATGAACCTAGGTTCTAAAAATGTACAGAATGAACCAGCAAGCATTTTCGTAGATGAGCCGATTTATCTCCAAAATTGACTGTCTGCATTCGGAAAACAATAGCAATACTGTTATTGTCCAAAACAAAGCATCGGGTTTGGTTTGTACGCAAAAGAACGGTATTAAATAGTTGTTTTGAAGCAAAAAATGCATTGAGTGAGTCGGGAAGCCTAGTAAGAAAGTGCATTGTTTTCACGAGATATTTTAAAACAGACATTATTTTGATCTAATACAAACGTCTTCGTAAACGAGCAATTGCTCTTCATTCGGTGCACAAGGGCGTTTCTAAAAAATATCGTTGAAACAGTGGTAATTCTCACCGAATCGAGGACGTTTATCACTCAAAACAATGAACCGGGAAGCATGGACGCACCTGACATTACTGCCCTTGAATTATGCTCATCGGTATCTTCTAAAGTAAAGACCTAAAACTTCAATTCAGCATAATTATACTTTATTCATTTTCATTCGCCAAGGTTTACCCCGTTTACCGCAGATGTATCTACTTATGCTCGCAATAAACGGCCTTCATCATCAATTAATGTCAATTTACGCTAAAAGTTAAGTGAGGCACACTAGCTCAGTGGTAACCGCGTCCGTTTCTTAAGGGGGGTTAACGCCCTTATGAACTCCTTTTAGGCCATTTTGGCTTCCTGGTTGCGATAACCAGTGATTTCCTTGGATCTTCTCAAGCGACCCACAGCTTCCCATTTGCATCAGAGGTGGGAGGCAAGTGACCTCAGGACACGCCTTTGATCAACACATCGCAAAGTCCGTTGCCGGCAGTCTTGACGTTCGAACCCACGACGTTCGGACTGGGAGTCTAGTGCGCTTACCAACTGCGCTTACCGGGCCGGCGTAAACGTGTCGGGCAGCGTTTTATCTCACCGTGAAGTGTTTGTTGGTTAGATTCCCGCCGGAGTCAAAACTCTTTTTTTATAATTAAAACCAGAAACATCGTCATATTGCCCACATTAAGGGTAAAAAAGAGGAAATCATGGGAACCTGAAATGGTCTAATGTCACCCAAATTTCTGTTAATATAGCTTCTAGTGCTATTGACACATTGAGAACAATTCTACTTGTACATGATCGATCTGGATATATAAACACGAAGGCTTTAAATGCATAACGATTTACGCAGAAATTGTATTCGCTATATATAATTCATCGATGCAAATTTAACAAATACTCATATCATATTAACTATTATGTCTGCGTTAATATGAAATTAGACGCCTACGACAAGAACCTTCCATCGCATAGTCACTGGGTATGAACATGAATTTTAAATTAATTTAGTCCGAAACAACATTGAGACATTACCTGTATAACATCCATGAAGCAGAACTGCACCAGTGCTTTGTCTAAAAGGTCCCCCGTGTAACTTCCATTACTCTCTAACAGCTTGAAAAAGTCCATCCAGTACTGGACATTCAGCGTTCGTAGTATGCCCCACCATCTTTCTATTCTTTGGTTCCTATTGCTAGAACCGACCAGATAGCAATTTTGCACATCATGATCTTCTGTAATACTTTTCAGATACATGTCTCTCACATAGCGGTTTTCTGTACCCAAGTCGGCCCTTACTCTTAATGGGCAACTGTCCATCATATTTACCGTCTCTGTGTAGTATCCCGATATCAGCTTCGGATCGTTGTTGGTTTTATATGCTTCCAACCACAAAACATATTTCGAAAAACCATCAATGGCACCATGTATGCAAATACCGAATGGTTTAAGTCCATCGTACCCATCAATATGCCACAGGTAATTTGGACCTAAGTTCAAATATAGACTTCCCTGCAGACGACGTTGTTGTCGATGTTTAATGCCATTAGGATAAAAAATGTGCAAGAGTTCTCTGATTGTCTCTTGCGTGACACAGTAACCATTTTGAACGCACTTCATGTGCATCATTTTGTATCCGTGTCGCTTGCCAGAATGTTCAAGTTCATTTATTAAAAACAATGCCACATCAGTAATATTACTGTAATTTTTCTTGCGAAACAATCCCAAACGATTCAAAAATGTTCTGAGGCTTATATTTATCTCATGTTTCTTAGATAAACACATAATTTTAACCGACTAATTATGTCACAAGTCACGTGGTTTGAATGGAGAAGTACAGGGGGACATGTGCTCTTAATATTTTTGGGAATTAGAGCTCTCCCATGGATATGAACTTTCTAAATTTTGGATATATTGGAACTTTCAGTGGTTGTGTTCATGTCTTCGAAAGAAAAACAAAAAAAAACAAGGTGTAAATAAACGAAAACATAAACGAAAGGTGATATCGCCAATGTCCGATTCAATCCGCACGGGGATCACGGACATTGATCAATTAAAAAAGAAAAGCAAACAAAGGAATTCGGATTACACTTCAGAGTTAAATAATAACGTTTCGGACCTTACATACTGTTATAACCCATACAACATGGCCCCTCCTTCGGGCTCACCGTTCAGCTTCGCGGCCTGGTACCAGCCACCATGGGCGACTGAAATTTTGCAAGAAATTAAAGACATAAAATCAAAAATGAAAGCTATTGACCGAATTGAAAAAAAAAACATGAATGTTATCACGGCCAAGGTCGCCGACCTGGAAGTTAGAGTCACGGACATCGACCATCGAGTCACGGAAACGGAAAGGTCTTCACAGTTCATCTCCACACAATTTGAAGAAAGTGAAAAAGAACTCAAAACACTAAAACAAAGTTGCTCTTCACTCGAATTACGGACTGTTCAATATAATTCTTATTTATTCTAAAACAATATTAGAATATATATTAGAATAGATACAAAACCTCCAAGTACTATGCTGCAGAAGTAGTATGCATTTTCAGCTGTTCAACGACTAGTTTATCAGGCTGAAAAACAAATTCAAAACACGATTAAGATTACGTAGTGCTTGGTTCGAACAATATTTCGTAAGTGCTTGGTTCTAAAAATGATTGTAACATTATTTCGGAAACATACGTACGTTGCTGTGGAAACAAAACTTAGGGCATACCGATAGGTGTTCATGCAATGTTTTTAAATAGCTCTGTAAACGAAATTGCGTATATTAAGGACAACATCTAAAAATAAATGACAGTTCATGCTTGGTTCTAAGATATCCGAAGCACATTTCGCCTCGATTGAAAATTTGTGACACGCATTCCAAATAAACTACAAAACTGTTTAACAAAATAAAGGTACCAAATAACGGGGAAAATTGGGCGCTGGAACATGGTCGAATATAATTGTTTAATTATTTCGAGAAACTAAACAAAAATACATACCGTCTCACTGGGCGCTGCCATTTTTTAATGCTTGGTATCAAAACAATATACCACGTGATTACCGCCTCTGATATAGCTTATTAGTATTGACCCATTATATAAACTCCTATCAAAATTGAAAAGATCATTATCAAAACATCATCAGTATATGCTTGCTTTGACATGCTGTAGTCAAGGGACCCTTTAACTGTTGTACTATGTATAACAATTTATTATGACAATCAGTGTGCTTACTTATCTATAATTTGTAAGATGTTCTGTTACTCTTGATTGACGAATTATTGCTCTGGACTTCATTAGATAATGTAACTATGTACGGTTATATACTTGGAAAATATAAAATTATAGTGTCAATAGAATTATTATCTTCGGATACTTAGTGACTGGTAAATTGAGCTAGAGCAGATATGTTGACACTTTTAAGGATTGTTATTATATGTTAGTAGTTTTTGAACTGGTTTAGCCTTTTAACTCAGCTATATCGGATACATATAATATGTAATCAGTTTTTTTAAAACTGTTTTTGACACCATTTGAATTGTTATTGTTGAACATAACAAATAAGGTTCCTTTTCCACTTTGTAGCTCAATCCAAATATGTTAAGATTACCAATATCTAGGTCACTTTTAGATACTCTGAATGATTCATTTTATTTTAGTCAAAGATGTCAGCGAAAATTGTCAATAGTGTTATAACTTTACATAAAAAATAAATTATTTTTTTCAGAACCCATGGTCATGCTGTAGATTTTGACTTAAATATATTAATTTCTTTAATACAATAACTTTGGATATAATAACCTTTCTGGTTTTTATTTCGTTTTTTTTCGGAAAACCATTTATACTCATAAATTAAGTATCCCTGATAAAAGAATTTGTTTTTATAAAGTTCTTTTTCTGTCATCTACTGATAGTTATTTGATATAATAGGTTTATTCAAGGGATATACGATTAGAATGCATACTGAGTCAGATATATATTGGTGAATTACAGCCATATATACACAATGCTTCGTATGATGGATTGTGTAATTTGATGTACGATAAATATGACCAGTCGAATAAGCCATACATTATTATAATGAGTACGATATCATTATAGTTACTTATTAAACAATTCAACCATGTGCGGTTATGTACTAGAAAAAAATAAAAATATAGTGTCAATAGATTATCTTAGGATACTCAGTGACTGGTAAATTGTGCTAGCATATATGTTGACACGTTAAAGGATTGTTATATTTCGGTAGTTATGGAAGAAGACTAAACTATACCTTAATATGTATAATATGAAAATGATTTATTTTAAATGGTTTGACGCTTTTTGTTCAATTTCATGGGCAAATGAAAATATTATTCAGATGGAATTACACGATTATTCAATTAATCTTACACTAGTTATTGTAAATTATATTTGTGTTCATTTGACGACTGCTGTATGTATTCATTATGTTTATTTCTTTGATTTTTCGAAAAATAATATGTTTTTACAAACGCGCTAAAACATAGCAGTATTGATACCATGTTATTATGCTGAATGTTGGTTAAATGATATTGCAATGATGATAATGCATAATTTCAAAAACATAAAACACATCACTTTGAAAATTATCTGTCTGTCACAAAAATTATCATTTACTCATAAGCTTGACAAAGCTATTTATTTCACTAGTTTTCTTCACTGGCAAATATAGATCAAATGCCACAATTATTTTTCAATCCTATGTTTTTGAGAGACAACTGGTCAATTCCTAAGAAAGTATTACACATTTTTTCAAACATCAAATAATGTATATCACGTTCTGTACTTTAAACACTAAAGGACTCGGCAATAAGCCGAAACGCCTACAAGTATTTAAATATCTAGAGTCGAAAAATTATGATATAATCTTTTTACAAGAAACCCATTCAACAATCTTGGAATAGAGAATGGACGGGTTTTTCATTTTTTAGTGGAAATACATCTAATAAGGAAGGCATTGCCTTCCTTGTAAATAAAGAATTCAATGTTAAATGCTTAAATTCTTATAAGTTAGTAGCTGGTCGGCTAATTACCTTAAACATACAAGTTAATAATAAAGATATTACTTTAGTTAATGTTTATGGACCAAATGATGACAAAACAACGCTATTCGACAGATTAGAAATGTTTGTCGCTGATAATAATGAACAAAATATAATAATTGGAGGTGACTTCAACACTGTGCTTAACCCTTCCACTGACAAAAAGAATGGTAGGACAGACACAAATAAAACATGTCAAGCAATACTTAACAAAATAACATCTAATTATAATTTGATTGATATTTGGCGCGAAAACAATCCAAATTTACACCAATATACTTGGCATTCTAATACAAAACCAGTCATATTCTCTCGTCTGGATTATTTTCTCATTTCTGATTACTTACGCAATACAATACCTAAACGTAGTATTAAACCAGGATTTAAAACAGACCATTCAACAGTAATACTAAATCTTAACACACATGAGAAATTAGAGGACCAGGCTACTTTAAAATCAACAACAGCATTATTAATGACACTGAATATCAACATCAGATAAAAAATGCAATAGGTGAAATTATAGTAATAAACAGTAACTGTAACCCAAATACGCTATGGGAACTAATTAAAGGGACTATAAGAAACACTTCAATCAAGTATTCAACTAATGCTAACAAAGAAAAAGTAAAAAAAGAAAACGATTTAATCGAAAGAATCAATAAACTACAAGAAAACACACAATTTAGTAATAATGACAATCAGATAGAAGAAATAAGTGTTCTTAAACAAGAATTAGATATAATGACTACAGAAAAAGTTAATGGAATGATATTAAGGTCAAAAGCACAACATGAAGAATATAATGGAAAAAAAGTAAATATTTTGCCAGTCTTGAAAAACGCCACTATGAACAAAAAACAATTACTAAGCTAAAATCAAACCAAACCATATTAACAAACATAAAAGATATCTTAAATGAGCAACGCAATTTTTATGAAATTTATACAAAAAACAAACACAAACTAATAGTGATATTAACTTTTTTGATGTTAAGCAAAATTAAGCAATGAAGATGAAAAAAATAAAATGTGAAGGTTTACTAACTGAATCCGAGTGTACAGATTCTCTTAAAGAAATTAAACTAAATAAAAGCCCAGGTTCAGATGGGTTAACAGTTGAATTTTATAATGTATTTTGGGATATCTTAAACAAGAGGCCCAAAAGGGCCTATGCTCTACTGGCATGGCTTTTGTGGTCATATCAATCCAGAGCATGTATGTATGGCTAAAAGGCAACCGACATATAGTTTATGTTTTGTGTTTGGGTTTCCTGAAAACGTAGCACGTTCAACATCTGAGCCCAGAAAGTATTGTAAGCAGATTAGCTGCATGAACAATTTTAATATGTGCAAAGTAAAAGCCATCCGACAAAAAGAAATGCTTTCAAAACTGTACTCATAGTAAAAATTTCTGTAGTTTTAAAAGTTAAAAAAATTTGGTCAAAGTCAAGGGCATCCTAGGACAACATTGATCAATTTGAACAAACATTCACAATCAGTTGTGCTGAGATGGATGCACGAACACACAAAAAGATTTTCAAACCTTTCCAGATTTATGTTTACCAAACCTGTGAACCCTGGGTGTGGCCAGTAATGACACCAGGTGCATAACTTAAAAAATTCACAACCAATTTTGTTAAGATGAATGCGCAAACTACAGAACTTAAAGCTAAAAAATGGCCTTTGGGCTTTCAACAAGAACAAGGCAGAGTAATTCACATAATCAACTGCAGAAGCAAAAAGCAAATTGTCTCTCAAAATCCTAGTCTTGCAAATTGGCTCCCTTAACTCTAGACTTGAATTTACATAAACATGTAAACTTGGCTAAAAATAGAGTTCGCTCATGCAGACCTTGCTAAAAATAGAAAGCATTTCTTTAAAACTTTCATGGCCCATAATCTAGGCGTTCATGGGCGGATCTTGCTGGCTTTCGAAAGGAACCGAGCTCTAATGGATATATCTAGATACTGTACAAGTTTCATCGAGATACAATCAAAAATGAAGACTTTATCGTGTTCACAAGCAATTGTTTACAGACGCACGAACGCACGACCGCACGACCGCACGGACGCACGGATGCACATACTACGTACACATTACCATCGCATAAGCTCTTCTGGCCTTTGCCCAGTAGAGCTAAAAAACATTTCGTTAAATCAATCAATTTCTCGTTCCAAAACCAATCTCTTACTGAATTACAAAACAAGGTCAAATTGGCGTCCAATTAGTCTACTTAACATAGATTATAAAATTGCAACTAAGGCAATTGCACTCAAACTCAAAACTCGTTTTATTTACTAATTCAGGTTACAATGTATGCAACATGAATAAGATATATATAAAAAACGCATGTTAAAATATTGGTAATCGGGTACAGGAATTCGAAATAACTGATTAATAGTACGAAATACAATAATCATATATACATGTATATATGTATAAAAGCTTAGAAGGGCCACTGTTGTTTTATCCAGTCTACAAAATGGGGTATAATCACACCGTGTCAACTACGTTGTTTAGACCGCGGTATAAAACACCAGGGGGTGTCTGGCTATATTTTCGTGAAAACATATCATTGGCAAGTCCAATGTTATACAGAGTGATAGTAGTATCAGATTTGCATGTTACACAAGTGAAGGTAATCATATATTTGGTAATATCAATCATACTACAGATATAGTCAATTTATACATATCATAACGACACTGAAATTCAATATGGAGACAAATACGTTTCAAGTATCAATTAATATTTAGTGTAATAGATATCTACTTGTATTGGCAAGACATTGCCGGGGGAGGTTGGGAGTGTGTTCTTGTTCATTATGGATAAGATATATACAACACTAGAAATTTGGGTTAAGAATGAGTTATACATAGCGGATAAGGTTACAGTTATAAATACTAAACGACAGATGAGTAAACAAAGCGTACCGCCAGTGTAGATGTATTTGTTCCTCATTTTCTGCGTGAGTTTAGTGCGGATGCATGAATGGGAATATTTTAGTGATTGAACGAATAATTTGGTTGTAAATTTGGCCATCGGCGACTGATGAAGCTAAGGATTTATTTGTAGGGTAAGTTGGGTTTTTTTCTATTTCTTTAAGTTAAGTGCTGTGTTATATATTTTATCCTTTTTTTTTTTTTTTTTAATTTTAATTTTATATGTTAGAATATGATGTGACGTATTGTTAAGTTCGGTTGCATGATTTAAATATAATTCGAATAAACCTACATATATTTTCAAGAGTGTCTATATCTGTACTTGTCATTAATAGCTTATATTTCACATTGTTAGGGCGGTTAAAAAATAATGGTGAGATGTATTTAATTCTTTGGTTTTTTTAATTTCTTACAGACTAGTAGCGTGTGGAATTCATCGCCAATGTCTAATGAGCAAAAATCACACTTTCTTTCGTTATAAGCCTTGGTTGTGCTTTGCCATCTACCTCTTTCAATAGCTAATTTGTGGTTTGCAGATCTGAACCTAAATAAAGTTAGAGCATCATTTCTGTATAAGATCTTTAGGTAGGGAGCTTGTTCAGTGTCTTCTTTTAATAGGTTAAAGTTTTTGCTTTTATTTGTAATATTGATGTTTGCATGCCAGGACTGTTTAAACTGGTCAGTTAGAATGTGTTTTACCAATTTGTCGAGCGACTTAAGGTTCATAGATGCTTGTTGGAACCAAACATTTGAAAGGCCTACATCGTTTAGTGTTTTTTGTATGTAAACTAACCATTTTAACTTTAATTGCGTATGTAGCATATAGTGATAACATGACGATGCCAGTTTAAGAGAGTTAGGATCTAGGATTTTTGACCAAAATTTTATCATTTTCGAGCGTATAATTATATTAAGGGGGATTCTTCCAAGTTCTGCGTAAAGTATATACATTGGTGTGCTTTTCCTGGTAGTGATTTTCCTCAGAAAGTCATTATGTACTTTCTCAATGACATCAATATTTTCAAACCCCCAAATTTCCGATCCGTATGTAAGTATTGGTAGAATAGTGCTGTCAAAAAGTTTTAATTGTAAGTCTATTGGAATCAAGATTATGTATTCTTAGTAATAGTAAGTGCATTGCTTTGTTTGCTTGGTTAGCTATATGTTGTCTTGCTGATTTAAAGCTTCCATTACTTGAAAAAAGAGTTCCGAGATATTTATAGCTTTTAACAATTTCAATATTAGCATTATCAATCCTAAAACGGAATTTATCTGTTTTTCTGGCACCAAAAATCATTATTTTAGTTTTACCTTTGTTAATGTTTAGTTTCCATTGATTGCAATAATTTTGGAACACATGAAGTGTATCTTGGAAATCTTTTTCATTGCGACCAAAAAATACTGTATCGTCAGCATAAAGTAAAATTAGCAGGTTGAAGAAATTTGTCATCGTTGCACTCTCGATCGTTATGCCTGTGTTTATGTTTGAACGTATATATGTTTCCAGATCATTTTAGTATAAGCCAAACAGCACTGGGCTTATTTGATCGCCTTGTTTGACTCCGCATGTACTTTTGAAATGACATGACTTTTTATTGTCTATCTTTACACATGTTTTGATGTTTTCATATATAGACTTTATGGCTCTGAAAAAATTCCCGTTAATCTGGTTAAATAGAAGTTTATGGTAGAGACCATCGTGCCAGACTGAGTCAAAGGCTTGAGAAAAATCAATAAATGCTATAAATAGCTTATCTTTAGAGAGTCTCATGTAGTCGAAAAGGAAATTAAGAGTGAATATGTGATCAATCGTAGAATATGATGATCTAAAACCTGCTTGATTTTCACGGAGTATTTTCTGGGTTTTGAGATATCTGTTAAGTCTTTCATTTAAAACTGACGAGAATAGTTTGCCGAGGCAGCTCAAGATACAGATTGGTCTATGGTTTGCCGGGTCCTCTGTTGACCCTTTATTTTTGTATATGGGTCTCATAATACCTTCCTGCCAAGATTGTGGGATAATTCCACTGTCGAAAACGGCGTTGAATAGACCTTCATAAATTGGTAGCATAGTGTCTTTAGTAGATTTAATGTACTCATTTTGAATAAGGTCGTTTGCATAAGCCTTCCCATTTTTTAATTTACTGATTGCCTTTTCAATTTCCTGTTTTTTGTAATTGGGGAGTTCAAAATAATATCGTCATTGTTAATGTCATTTTCTTTTAAAAGAGCGGGTTTCGGTCCACTGCTTTCATTATCGTTTGACCCAATTGTTTTAAAATGCTCGTACATGCAAACAGAATTAAGAAAATAATAACTACATTAATATCACCAAATCAAACTGGATTTATGAAGGGAAGGTATATTGGTGAAAATATAAGATTAATACAAGAAGTCATTGAACATCTGAATAAATCTAACAAGGCAGGGTTACTCGTATTCGTCGATTTTGAAAAATGCTTTTGATAGCATTGATCACAATTTCATAATTAAATGTTTAAATCATTTTAATTTTGGAGATGCACTTATTAAATGGATAAAGCTGTTTTATACTGATATTAAAGGAATCATTCTAAATAATGGTCACCTTTCTACCAGTTTTGCAATAGAACGAGGTGTACGACAAGGATGTCCATTGTTTTCCTTTATCTTTCTTGTATGTATCGAAATACTTTCAAATTATATTGACTCATGTCCTGAAATTGAAGGAATTAAAGTAAAAAAAAAAACTCAAATTAAACAAACACTATTTGCCAACGATGCTACATTTTTTAATAATGGAAGTGAATTATCATATAAAGAACTAATATATTCAATCCAGGAGTATGGTGCAACATCAGGCTTAAAAATCAATTACTCGAAAACGTTAGTTCTCCAAGTAAGTAGGCAGCTTAAAAGAAAAGAAAATAAATTTCAGTGAAAGAAGTCGATTCACATGGACATCCAGATCAGCGAAAACATTAGGAATTACGTTTTCAAATGATAATTCATCTTTTTTAACCAATTATATCATACCTAAAATACAGGAGTTCAAAAAATGTCTTAAACAGTGGCAACACAGAAAATTAACTTTGCTAGGAAAGGTCTCTGTAATTAAAACGTTCGCACTTCCAAAATTAGTGTTTCCATTTACTGTGCTACCAAATCCTCCAGGTCAACTAATAGAAGAAATAATAAAATGTATTTTTGCCTTCTTATGAGATAACAAACCGGATAAAATAAAGCGAGAACAATTATATCATACCCGAGAAAATGGTGGATTGAACCTTCCAAATTTAAAAATATTTCTACATGCCATAAAAGCAAGCTGGATAAAACAATTTATCGATGAAAATAATCATGGTAAATGGAAAACATTCTGTTCTAATATATTAGATAAAAACAAAGGGAACATTTTATTTGAATGTAGTCTGGATGAAAACGATATAAAGGGTATATGTGGTCATAACGAATTTATTCATGACATCCTTAAATCTTGAAACATACTTAAACCAAAACGAGAACAAGTTGATTTCAGAAAATTCATCATATGGAACAACTCAGAAATTAAATGCAATAATAAGACTATATATTATAAAGAATGGCATAAGAAGGGAATATTGTATATAAAACACATATTTGACTTTAGGGAAAAGAAATACTACTCATTTGATAATATGCAATTTTTATACCAAATTCCTAATTGTGATTATTTAATTTATCAGCAACTAATCCACAGTATACCACACTATATGAAATCAAATCTAAAGTCTTCAGATATCACGATTCCAGCTGCATATACATCGATCATTAAAAAAATAAAATCCCGAAAGGAAATATCTAAATTCCTTTATAATACACATACCAAAAATAACTTGTTGGAACTTAAGCACAAACAAAAGTGGGAAAGCTCTGTAAATAAGGTTTTAGTCTTGAAAGAAATTTACACAATGCCATACATTGCAACAAATGATACATGTATACGAGCTTTTCAATTTAAGCTAATAAACAGAATCATACCTACAAACGAATATTTACTCAAATGCAAATCTAACACTAGCTTATGCGACATGTGTTCCAGCAATATAGAAATTATTAATCACTTATTCTGGGAGTGCCATATCATACAAGACCTATGGAATAACTTAAAGACCTATCTCCAAACTAGAGGTATATTTATTGAACTCAACCTGGTTAACGTTCTGTTTGGAATAAATGTAAGTAGTAAATATAGCAGTATTAACTTCATTATTCTTCTCATGAAATATTACATATTTTGTTCAAAATACCGACAAGTGATTTCAAACTTTCCTAATTTAAAAAAATACTTGCACATACGCATTCAAATTGAACGTAAAATAGCTATCATGAAAAACAAACTTAATGTCCATATACATAAATGGGCATTTTTATCGTAAAACATCAAACTTAGAATACCAGCATGTCTCTCAAAAACGTCTTTTTAATTTGTCTTAGTATATTTCTTTATATATATATATATATATATATATATATATATATATATATATATATATATATATATATATATATATATATATATATATATATATATATATGTGTATATTTTTTTTTTTTTTCGCACACCCTCTTTTTAACAAAAAAGCATTACAATACAATATCGAACATAACTTTGTTGTTGCTTGTTACATTATAAACTCTACAACATGTTTTTGAAACTATCTAGTATATGATAACTATAGTTAGTTCTGTATTGATATTGTTTTGTTGATAAGTGAAAAAAAAAATCATTTACATGTAAGGTTATACCAACTCATTTAATAGTGAGACCATACCAAATCATTTACTTATAAGGGCATACCAAATCATTTACATTTAAGACCATACTAACTAATTTACTTGTCAGGTCAAACCATATAATTTACGTGTTAGACCATACCAACTCATTTACTTTTCAGGTCATACGAAATCCTTTACTTGTAAGACTATACCAAACCATTTAATTGTAAGGTCATACTTAATCATTTACTTGTATGGTCATAACAAATCATTTACTTGTATGGTCATAACAAATCATTTACTTGTAAAACCGTACCAAATCATTTACTTGAAAGGCCATACCAAACCATTTAGTTGTAATGTCATACTTAATCATTTACTTGTAAGGCCATACGAAATCATTTACTTGTAAGGTCATACCAAACCATTTCATTGTAAGGTCATACTTAAACATTTACTTGTAAACCATACCAAGTCATTTTGTTGTAAGACAATACTAAATCATTTACTTGTAATACTATTCAAAATTATTTACTTGTAAGACAATACTAAATCATTAATTGTAAGACTATTCAAAAGTATGTACTTGTAAACCATACAAAATCATTTTGTTGTAAGACTTTACCAAATCATTTTCTTGTACAAAATCATTTACTTGTTAGGTACCAAATCATTTACTGCTAAGACTAAACCAAATCATTTAATTGAAAGACTAAACCAAATCATTTACTTATAAGGTCATACCAAATCATATACGTGTTAGGCCATACCAATTCATTTAATTGTTAGACCATACCAAATTATTTGCTTGTAAGAGCATGCCAAATCCTTTACTTGTAAGACCATACCAAATTATTTACTTGTAAGACTATGCCAAATCATTTAATTGTAAGGTCATACCAAATGTTTTACGTGTAACGTCATACTAAATCATTTACTTGTCAGGTCATAACCAAATCATTTGCTTGTAAGAGCATGCCAAATCATTTGCTTGTAAGAGCATGCCAAATCATTTACTTGTCAGGTCATACCAAATCATTTACTTGTAAGAGCATGCCAAATCATTTACTTGTAAGAGCATGCCAAATCATTTACTTGTAAGAGCATGCCAAATCATTTGCTTGTAAGAGCATGCCAAATCATTTACTTGTAAGAGCATGCCAAATCATTTGCTTGTAAGAGCATGCCAAATCATTTGCTTGTAAGAGCATGCCAAATCATTTGCTTGTAAGAGCATGCCAAATCATTTACTTGTAAGGTCATACCAAATCATTTCTTGTCAGGTCATACCAAATCATTTACTTGTCAGGTCATACCAAATCATTTACTTGTAAAGTCATACCAAATCATTTACTTGTCAGGTCATAACCAAATCATTTACTTGTAAAGTCATACCAAATCATTTACTTGTAAGAGCATGCCAAATCATTTGCTTGTAAGAGCATGCCAAATCATTTGCTCGTCAGGTCATAACCAAATCATTTACTTGTAAAGTCATACCAAATCATTTACTTGTAAGAGCATGCCAAATCATTTGCTTGTAAGAGCATGCCAAATCATTTACTTGTCAGGTCATAACCAAATCATTTACTTGTAAAGTCATACCAAATCATTTACTTGTAAGAGCATGCCAAATCATTTGCTTGTAAGAGCATGCCAAATCATTTGCTTGTAAGAGCATGCCAAATCATTTGCTTGTAAGAGCATGCCAAATCATTTGCTTGTAAGAGCATGCCAAATCATTTGCTTGTAAGAGCATGCCAAATCATTTACTTGTAAGAGCATGCCAAATCATTTGCTTGTAAGAGCATGCCAAATCATTTACTTGTAAGAGCATGCCAAATCATTTACTTGTCAGGTCATACCAAATCATTTACTTGTAAGAGCATGCCAAATCATTTGCTTGTAAGAGCATGCCAAATCATTTGCTTGTTAGAGCATGCCAAATCATTTGCTTGCAAGAGCATGCCAAATCATTTACTTGTAAGAGCATGCCAAATCATTTACTTGTAAGAGCATGCCAAATCATTTACTTGTAAGAGCATGCCAAATCATTTGCTTGTAAGAGCATGCCAAATCATTTACTTGTAAGAGCATGCCAAATCATTTACTTGTAAGAGCATGCCAAATCATTTGCTTGTAAGAGCATGCCAAATCATTTACTTGTAAGGTCATACCAAATCATTTACTTGTCAGGTCATACCAAATCATTTACTTGTCAGGTCATACCAAATCATTTACTTGTAAGACCATACCAAATCATTTACTTGTAAAGTCATACCAAATCATTTACTTGTCAGGTCATAACCAAATCATTTACTTGTAAAGTCATACCAAATCATTTACTTGTCAGGTCATACCAAATCATTTACTTGTCAGGTCATACCAAATCATTTACTTGTCAGGTCATACCAAATCATTTACTTGTCAGGTCATACCAAATCATTTACTTGTCAGGTCATACCAAATCATTTACTTGTAAGACCATACCAAATCATTTACTTGTCAGGTCATAACCAAATCATTTACTTGTAAGACTATACCAAATCATTTACTTGTCAGGTCATACCAAATCATTTACTTGTAAGACCATACCAAATCATTTACTTGTCAGGTCATACCAAATCATTTACTTGTCAGGTCATACCAAATCATTTACTTGTAAAGTCATACCAAATCATTTACTTGTAAGGGCATACCAAATCATTTACTTGTAAGACCATACCAAATCATTTACTTGTAAGACCATACCAAATCATTTACTTGTAAAGTCATACCAAATCATTTACCTGTAAGACCATACCAAATCATTTACTTGTAAAGTCATACCAAATCATTTACTTGTAAGGTCATACCAAATCATTTACTTGTAAGACCATACCAAATCATTTACTTGTAAGGTCATACCAAATCATTTACTTGTCAGGTCATACCAAATCATTTACTTGTCAGGTCATACCAAATCATTTACTTGTAAAGTCATACCAAATCATTTACTTGTCAGGTCATACCAAATCATTTACTTGTCAGGTCATACCAAATTATTTACTTGTAAAGTCATACTAAATAATTTACTTGTCAGGTCATACCAAATCATTTACTTGTAAGACCATACCAAATCATTTACTTGTAAAGTCATACCAAATCATTTACTTGTCAGTTCATACCCAATCATTTACTTGTAAGACCATACCAAATCATTTACTTGTAAGGCCATACCAAATCATTTACTTGTAAGACCATACCAAATCATTTACTTGTAAAGTCATACCAAATCATTTACTTGTCAGGTCATACCAAATCATTTACTTGTCAGGTCATACCAAATCATTTACTTGTAAAGTCATACCAAATCATTTACTTGTAAGACCATACCAAATCATTTACTTGTAAGGTCATACCAAATCATTTACTTGTAAGACCATACCAAATCATTTACTTGTAAAGTCATACCAAATCATTTACTTGTCAGGTCATACCAAATCATTTACTTGTCAGGTCATACCAAATCATTTACTTGTAAAGTCATACCAAATCATTTACTTGTAAAGTCATACCAAATCATTTACTTGTCAGGTCATACCAAATCATTTACTTGTAAAGTCATACCAAATCATTTACTTGTCAGGTCATACCAAATCATTTACTTGTAAGGTCATACCAACTCATTTACTTGTAAGGTCATACCAAATCATTTACTTGTAAGACAATACCAACTCATTTACTTGTTAAGTCATACCAAATCATTTACTTGTAAGACCATACCAAATCATTTACTTGTAAGACCATACCAAATCATTTACTTGTAAGACCATACCAAATCATTTACTTGTAAGACCATACCAAATCATTTACTTGTATAGTCATACCAAATCATTTACTTGTAAGACCATACCAAATCATTTACTTGTAAAGTCATACCAAATCATTTACTTGTCAGGTCATACCAAATCATTTACTTGTAAGGTCATACCAAATCATTTACTTGTCAGGTCATACCAAATCATTTACTTTTAAGACCATACCAAATCATTTACTTGTAAGACCATACCAAATCATTTACTTGTAAAGTCATACCAAATCATTTACTTGTCAGGTCATAACCAAATCATTTACTTGTAAGGTCTTACCAAATCATTTACTTGTAAGACCATACCAAATCATTTACTTGTAAGGTCATACCAAATCATTTACTTGTAAGAGCATGCCAAATCATTTGCTTGTAAGAGCATGCCAAATCATTTACTTGTAAGAGCATGCCAAATCATTTACTTGTAAGAGCATGCCAAATCATTTGCTTGTAAGAGCATGCCAAATCATTTGCTTGTAAGAGCATGCCAAATCATTTGCTTGTAAGAGCATGCCAAATCATTTACTTGTAAGGTCATACCAAATCATTTACTTGTCAGGTCATACAAATCATTTACTTGTAAGAACATGCCAAATCATTTGCTTGTAAGAGCATGCCAAATCATTTGCTTGTAAGAGCATGCCAAATCATTTGCTTGTAAGAGCATGCCAAATCATTTACTTGTAAGGTCATACCAAATCATTTACTTGTCAGGTCATACCAAATCATTTACTTGTCAGGTCATACCAAATCATTTACTTGTAAGACCATACCAAATCATTTACTTGTAAAGTCATACCAAATCATTTACTTGTCAGGTCATAACCAAATCATTTACTTGTAAAGTCATACCAAATCATTTACTTGTCAGGTCATACCAAATCATTTACTTGTCAGGTCATACCAAATCATTTACTTGTCAGGTCATACCAAATCATTTACTTGTCAGGTCATACCAAATCATTTACTTGTCAGGTCATACCAAATCATTTACCTGTAAGACCATACCAAATCATTTACTTGTCAGGTCATAACCAAATCATTTACTTGTAAGACCATACCAAATCATTTACTTGTCAGGTCATACCAAATCATTTACTTGTAAGACCATACCAAATCATTTACTTGTCAGGTCATACCAAATCATTTACTTGTCAGGTCATACCAAATCATTTACTTGTAAAGTCATACCAAATCATTTACTTGTAAGGGCATACCAAATCATTTACTTGTAAGACCATACCAAATCATTTACTTGTAAGACCATACCAAATCATTTACTTGTAAAGTCATACCAAATCATTTACCTGTAAGACCATACCAAATCATTTACTTGTAAAGTCATACCAAATCATTTACTTGTAAGGTCATACCAAATCATTTACTTGTAAGACCATACCAAATCATTTACTTGTAAGGTCATACCAAATCATTTACTTGTCAGGTCATACCAAATCATTTTTTGTCAGGTCATACCAAATCATTTACTTGTAAAGTCATACCAAATCATTTACTTGTCAGGTCATACCAAATCATTTACTTGTCAGGTCATACCAAATTATTTACTTGTAAAGTCATACCAAATAATTTACTTGTCAGGTCATACCAAATCATTTACTTGTAAGACCATACCAAATCATTTACTTGTAAAGTCATACCAAATCATTTACTTGTCAGTTCATACCCAATCATTTACTTGTAAGACCATACCAAATCATTTACTTGTAAGGCCATACCAAATCATTTACTTGTAAGACCATACCAAATCATTTACTTGTAAAGTCATACCAAATCATTTACTTTTAAAGTCATACCAAATCATTTACTTGTCAGGTCATACCAAATCATTTACTTGTAAAGTCATACCAAATCATTTACTTGTAAGACCATACCAAATCATTTACTTGTAAGGTCATACCAAATCATTTACTTGTAAGACCATACCAAATCATTTACTTGTAAAGTCATACCAAATCATTTACTTGTCAGGTCATACCAAATCATTTACTTGTCAGGTCATACCAAATCATTTACTTGTAAAGTCATACCAAATCATTTACTTGTAAGGTCATACCAAATCATTTACTTGTCAGGTCATACCAAATCATTTACTTGTAAAGTCATACCAAATCATTTACTTGTCAGGTCATACCAAATCATTTACTTGTAAAGTCATACCAACTCATTTACTTGTAAGGTCATACCAAATCATTTACTTGTAAGACCATACCAACTCATTTACTTGTTAAGTCATACCAAATCATTTACTTGTCAGGTCATACCAAATCATTTACTTGTAAGGTCATACCAAATCATTTACTTGTAAGACCATACCAAATCATTTACTTGTAAGACCATACCAAATCATTTACTTGTAAGACCATACCAAATCATTTACTTGTAAGGTCATACCAAATCATTTACTTGTAAGACCATACCAAATCATTTACTTGTAAAGTCATACCAAATCATTTACTTGTCAGGTCATACCAAATCAATTACTTGTAAGGTCATACCAAATCATTTACTTGTCAGGTCATACCAAATCATTTACTTTTAAGACCATACCAAATCATTTACTTGTAAGACCATACCAAATCATTTACTTGTAAAGTCATACCAAATCATTTACTTGTCAGGTCATAAACAAATCATTTACTTGTAAGGTCATACCAAATCATTTACTTGTAAGGTCATACCAAATCATTTACTTGTAAGACCATACCAAATCATTTACTTGTCAGGTCATACCAAATCATTTACTTGTAAAGTCATACCAAATCATTTACTTGGAAGACCATACCAAATCATTTACTTGTAAGGTCATACCAAATCATTTACTTGTCAGGTCATAGCCAAATCATTTATTTGTAAGGTCATACCAAATCATTTACTTGTAAGACCATACCAAATCATTTACTTGTAAGGTCATACCAATTCATTTACTTGTCAGGTCATACCAAATCATTTACTTGTCAGGTCATACCAAATCATTTACTTTTAAGACCATACCAAATCATTTACTTGTAAGACCATACCAAATCATTTACTTGTAAAGTCATACCAAATCATTTACTTGTCAGGTCATAACCAAATCATTTACTTGTAATGTCATACCAAATCATTTACTTGTAAGTCCATACCAAATCATTTACTAGTAAGGTCATACCAAATCATTTACTTGTCAGGTCATAACCAAATCATTTACTTGTAAGGTCATACCAAATCATTTACTTGTAAGACCATACCAAATCATTTAATTGTCAGGTCATACCAAATCATTAACTTGTAAGACCATACCAAGTCATATACGTTACTGTAGTATCACTTTTAGCCATAAAACATTAATTTGCGAACGTAAAACTGAAAAACTGTATCTGATCTTTTGTAAGCACTCTTATACCACTGGTATCCAGACATTTACGCAAAAATTGGCTAATTCCAAAACAAAAAATAAAAACAGTTGTCAACACGGTCAATCTGTGAGAGTGCAGCTTTAAAACAAAAATAAGACAATGGGACTTTTCATTTTTGAAGTATAATTTAATGCTAATGACTTACATTTTGTTGTGTTTGAGTCAAGTATCATTGTGCATACATCTCATTTCATATCATATGTGCGTATTAATTACTATTTAATTATATAGACAAAAACATGTTGTAATATCATAAATTATTTTATTCGACATGAAATAATTTATAATCCATCCTGTTTCCAAATCATAGTCCATAGTGTCATAATATAGATGATTCATAATGTCCATAATAAGGTTCGCAATGTCCATGGTCCAAAGTATCCATAATTGGTTTAAATAGAGCCGAGTGATAGCGGAAATTTCCGAAAGACGTAAGGAGGAGTTAAGACATGGTTAAGGCGGATTTAAGACATGGTTAAGGCGGAGCTATTTATAAATAAAATTAAATTCATCTCGTAAACATGTTCAACTGCGAATAAAAAGTCACCACCATACAATGTACTTTGTAGAACTACGAACTGAAATATGTCTTCTACACACCGCAATGTAAAACTCGGCATGTGACTTGAATGACGTGTGTTTAACATACACAACTTTATAAACACGACTGAATTGTCTGTTGAATAGATGCAACGAGAATAAAACTCCAATCGGTACAATGAAAAATGAAAATGTGCAGTGTAAAATGTAAACATACAACCGATGAGTTGGCGGTTGTAAAATGTAAATTGGTAAATCATCAATGATACAAACCTAAAATACACACATACACGTCTGGACTTTTGGCAACGAATAGCCTCCATAGACATACGCAAAGCTTTGAGTGCGCGTTCACAAAAGGCCGCGCACCCCAACTGTCGCATATATTCAGCAAGCATAGTAACATCCAGTCAACACACCAGTTAAGAACATGCTAGCAAGTGTAGCTGCAGGAAGACGAAGACAGGATAGTTGTGATTTCATCATTATTTTTGCCATTTTTTGTAATGAACTTATACATTTGTAAATGTTAAATGCTGTATTTTAATCCGCGTTGAAATGACTAAAAAGTAACCCGATGTTATTTGAATGTAACTAGATTGACATTTTTCCAATAAAATTGACTCGCTCATGGTTTGTAAAATACACTTTTTTATTGTTATTAAACAAAGTGTGGCAAATCATAAGGAGTGTTGAAACAAATGTACCAAAAGCTGAAACCCGTCAGCAAATGTTGATATTTGCTCAAATATCGTCTTTGAAGACCACCATTTTCATTAGCGTTTATAACGCGATTGAAAATTAATTACGGTTGTGGTGTTGCGTGATTGGTTGATTGTGTCGCGTAATGCCACCGCTCACTTAACTTTCGTGATAATTCTTAAGTTCACAACCAACAACAGTTCCCGTGTTTTAAGTCTTTATTAATATTCTGTTCTTACTTAAATATCATATCGTCTATAAGTCTATTCCATGCCCAAAACCTTCTCCTCTTAACATTAAAACATGCGTTCATATATACTACTTTTGTCGTCTAGCTCGTGACAGGTGTGCATATTTAATTTCTTGTTATATACAAAAAGATGTATTCTACAGTCATGAACTGTCAAGCTAATTGGACTAATAGCCAACGGCTATCACGAACTGTTGACAAGTAAATCTATATTTGATCATCATGATGAAATATTTGCTTTTTGTTACAAATAAACTTCTACTATTGATTTTTGTTATTACTTTAAAGTGTTTCATACGTAACTTTTATGTTACGTGACACTTTAAAGTGTTTATACGTAACTACGTTACGTGACAATTGACACTATCACGTGTTGTTATCAATGTATCCTTAACAGGTCAACATATCCATAACCTTTGTAAAAGTCCCGGTGGCCGTGTGGACTAGCCGGCTGTTTTCTTATATTTTTTAGTCCAAAAAAATGAGCGAGTCACATGGGCTGGCTAATTAAATGAATGATAATAGCGTTTTTTTAGTAAGTTGACATAGTTAAAACCCTTGCTGGTCAAGTTGCATTAAATCGTTTACAACCGCAGTGCCTTTCATGGGGATCACCTCCAATATCCATCCTTGAAGATTGCGTTGAAAATTGCGTTGAAAATGATTGTGGACCAAAGACAAATACCTACGGCCAAGCAAAAACATTACGTAAAGAGGTACTTGGATTGGCCAGTAAAGCAGTTTGGTTGAAAACATTTTTCTTTTGCAAGCAAGGAAGTTGCAAAGAAGCTCCTTGAAGAGCGATATGGGGACCCTTTTGTCGCTGCGTCAGCCTTTCACGACAAACTGGAATCATGGTCTAGAATACACTCTAAGGATGTTCAAGCTTTGCTGAAGGTCGCAAACTTTCTGAAGCAGTGTCTTTCTGCTATGCAGTCCATTCCTTGTTTGGAGATTTCAATGATTGTCGGGAAAATCTTAAATTGCGAAAAAAGTTGCCCCGGATCCTGTGACATCTGTTCAGTCGCTTAAGGACAAGTATGTCTTGGAGTCTCGTGATGTCAGTGGTCCAAAACTTCAAAGGGGTCCTCAATATGGTTTTAAGCCCTTTAAATGCCGTTCGTTCTTGCCGGAAGCGAAAGGCGTGTAAGCATTGCGAGAAATTTCACCCAACCGCTTACCATGGGAAAATGGTACGTCATCAGTGACTGAAATGACGGTGGCTGCCCAAACCGTTCAGCTGATACTAACGTCAAGGCAGACCCAACAATTCTTGATGCTGCCGACGTTTGACCTCATTTAGGGAGTATTTAATGTAAGTTGTTTCCTATAATCTCTTGCGAAATCGGGTCTAAATCAACATTTGCTTTAATGCCCAGATCTTACACCAACGTTTTCTGCAGGTTTAAAAAGGAATAAGTTGCATTGATATGTGATATTGACCAGATGTTTTATCAGTTCAGGGTAACGTCAGGCAGGAAACACAACTTCAGGTTTTTGCGGCGGGATTCTGATGTTTACTCATTAGAACCAGTTGACCATCGCATGAAAGTTCAACTTTTTGGTGCGACTTCTTTGTCTGGATGTGCGAATTTTGGTCTTAGACAGCTTGCAAACGACAATGAGCATGAATTTGGAAGGGGTGTATCCAAGCTTATTCATCGTGACTTCTATGTTAATTACTGCTTACCTACTGTCAAATAAGCGGTATACTTGATATATCGAACCAATTCCATATACAGCAAAGCAAATTTAGGACTGCTCAAATTTTTCTCGAAATCGAAGGACGTTCATTAATTATGTTCCTCCAGCAAAGGATCTGATGAACATCGATATGGTGCGTGATAAGTTACCAGTTGAAAGAACTGTATGCATTTTATTGTGTAATGAGAGTCGGATATATTTCAGTTCAAGATCACATTGAATGATCGTATACTTACGAGGAGAGGAATTTTGTCCGCTGTCAGCTGTCTTTTGACCCCGTTTGTCTCATTGGACTGGTTGTTCTGTTAGGTAAGCACGTTTTATAGAAAATGTGCACAAACAGGATGCTCCCGTACCGGAATACTATGAAGGCTATGTGGCAACAGTGTTGCGGAAGTCTAAATAAGGTGTTGTCCCTGAAGATGTTTGAAGCCAGATGATGTTAGAGAAGTATCTGCTGTCGAGTAACATCACTTCTTTGATGCCAGCATGGTTGGATATGGCCAGTGCTCTAGTGGCTGTCTCATCAATCGTGTTCAAGGGGTCACTTCACGAATTCACTATTGTTCAGAGTAGAATCGAGCGAAAAGAGCACTAGCGCTCTGTTTGAGATTCAAAAGACTGTTGGGAGTACAGTCGAACCCAATTAGCTCGAAATCGCTTGGCTCGATATCCTTGTTGGCTCGAGGTGGCAAAGGGCCGAGTTCTTGTTACCGAATGTAAGTATTCCCGCTTGGCTCGAATTACACGAGGCTCGAAATCAAACATCCGATTGCGTCATTAGGATCCGTTTCTAGGTTCAAACGATTTTTGCGAGTCGGTGGTCGAATACAAGGTTCCAAGGAGCCGAAGGCATATGGAATCTGTAGAGCTGTTCTTCTTAAGACAGCAAATTCATTGGACACCGGTTCCTTTATCAACGCATTGCGTCATTTCTTAGCGATATCGGCAGTTCCGATCATAGCGTGGGAACAAATCTTGTGGAAGCTGACCATGAACTCGACAAAGCATTGAACGAGGATAATGATGACCTGATCCGGATTTTTTGTCAGATTGTGACTTTCCTCTCTTTCAAGATGAATGTCTCATGCGGCAGCCACCATGTCGTATGGTAGCGACAAATTCGTCCTGTTCGTAGTGGTTTTGTATATCTGTTGCTCAACCACGCCTCACAATATGAGAAAAAATGTCTTCCAACACTTTAGCATGAAAATGCTGCAAATGTCAATTGTAGGCATCTGACCGATAACTTGAACGATCCAATTTTTCCTTTTGCAGTGATGAAAATGTTTTTCAATCGTTCTGATGAACCATGTTTTGCGAAAAAAAATGTGCAAATAAGTATTTTTTTTCGAACAATTTAATTGTTTTGATTCATCTTACTTGTTTTGTATCTATTTTTGTTTCGTACGCAATAAAAAATAACAATAATAAAATGATATAATCGCCAATAATTAGTGTGCAATTCTCAAGTCAGATTGTGTTAAGAAGCAGTGACATTGAATGGGTCCTTTTGTAAGTGTTTTTTTTTCAGTTTCGACGTTCATGAATATGCGAAGTTGTAACTTATACTTTTATTTCGTAATTGTCTAGAACAAAAGAGCTTCACAGGCAAGATTAAACGATTAAATGTTCAGTCTGAAACTTTGGTTTCCTTTTCTTTCGTCCCTCTGCGCCTTTACGACAAAGCGCAAAGTCGCAAACATTAGTATATTGGACAGATTGATACGGTATATTAAGTATATTTCACATTTTAAACGGTATGATGTACGTCTATTCTAATGATTAATACGGTATCAAATACGGTTATTCCAATGTTTAAAACGATATCACAGTCTCATAGTTCCCATCCCAGCGCTGTCTTGTCTCCTCCTCCTTCCTCCTCCTCCAGATAATCAGCGTGGCCACAAGGCTGCTGAAAGTCATATACAGCGCTGTGCAGACAGAGATGTAAAAAGCTAGGTCATATTCACCAAGCTCATCCCTTATGATTCCTGAAACAATGAGCTTGAAATGTTGTCTTTCGATGAAATTTAGGATCATACAAAAAATGCATTCAAAATATTATCTTTGATATCAAAAGGGACTATTTAATTAAAAAATGTACAGCAGAATATTATAATATTAAGAACTTCAGTGTCAATAAAATTAAAGGTACTCGCTAATGTTTTGGACCAAAAATAAGTTTCCACGGTATGGCATCTAAAAACACTTATTTCGTCATAATTTTACTCTATGATATCGAAATTACAAAAAAGCAATTATAGCATAAAAAAGTACTTTGGTGTAGTGGGGTGTATACCGAAGTCAGAAGTCAATGAAAAAAGTAGAAAACCGACGCCTTCACAATTAGGCAACTTTATATATATATATATGGTATTGAAACACAGATGTGTCCTTCAAGTATGAAATATGCAACATGTAAAACACAGTTTCATAACATATACAGATACTAATAAAAAACCTGAGAAATAGCAAAATTAAAGTCTTAAATGAATAGTTTGAAATGGGATAAATGGATGTTAACATATATACAAGCACAACACAGTGAAGCAGTCTTTAGAAGAGTCCAATACAAAAGGCAGGATTGTTTTTGAGAAATAAAGATTAAAGTACATTCGTTTTTAAGATGAAGACCATACCAAATCATTTACTTGTAAGGTCATACCAAATCATTTACTTGTAAGACCATACCAAATCATTTACTTGTAAAGTCATACCAAATCATTTACTTGTCAGGTCATACCAAATCATTTACTTGTCAGGTCATACCAAATCATTTACTTGTAAAGTCATACCAAATCATTTACTTGTAAGGTCATACCAAATCATTTACTTGTCAGGTCATACCAAATCATTTACTTGTAAAGTCATACCAAATCATTTACTTGTCAGGTCATACCAAATCATTTACTTGTAAGGTCATACCAAATCATTTACTTGTAATGTCATACCAAATCATTTACTTGTAAGACCATACCAAATCATTTACTTGTTAAGTCATACCAAATCATTTACTTGTCAGGTCATACCAAATCATTTACTTGTAAGGTCATACCAAATCATTTACTTGTAAGACCATACCAAATCATTTACTTGTAAGACCATACCAAATCATTTACTTGTATAGTCATACCAAATCATTTACTTGTAAGACCATACCAAATCATTTACTTGTAAAGTCTTACCAAATCATTTACTTGTCAGGTCATACCAAATCATTTACTTGTAAGGTCATACCAAATCATTTACTTGTCAGGTCATACCAAATCATTTACTTTTAAGACCATACCAAATCATTTACTTGTAAGACCATACCAAATCATTTACTTGTAAAGTCATACCAAATCATTTACTTGTCAGGTCATAACCAAATCATTTACTTGTAAGGTCATACCAAATCATTTACTTGTAAGACCATACCAAATCATTTACTTGTAAGGTCATACCAAATCATTTACTTGTAAGGTCATACCAAATCATTTACTTGTAAGACCATACCAAATCATTTACTTGTCAGGTCATACCAAATCATTTACTTGTAAAGTCATACCAAATCATTTACTTGTCAGGTCATAACCAAATCATTTACTTGTAAGATCATACCAAATCATTTACTTGGAAGACCATACCAAATCATTTACTTGTAAGGTCATACCAAATCATTTACTTGTCAGGTCATAACCAAATCATTTACTTGTAAGGTCATCCAAAATCATTTACTTGTAAGACCATACCAAATCATTTACTTGTAAGGTCATACCAAATCATTTACTTGTCAGGTCATACCAAATCATTTACTTGTCAGGTCATACCAAATCATTTACTTTTAAGACCATACCAAATCATTTACTTGTAAGACCATACCAAATCACTTTAAAGTGTTTCATACGTAACTTTTATGTTACGTGACACTTTAAAGTGTTTATACGTAACTACGTTACGTGACAATTGACACTATCACGTGTTGTTATCAATGTATCCTTAACAGGTCAACATATCCATAACCTTTGTAAAAGTCCCGGTGGCCGTGTGGACTAGCCGGCTGTTTTCTTATATTTTTTAGTCCAAAAAAATGAGCGAGTCACATGGGCTGGCTAATTAAATGAATGATAATAGCGTTTTTTTAGTAAGTTGACATAGTTAAAACCCTTGCTGGTCAAGTTGCATTAAATCGTTTACAACCGCAGTGCCTTTCATGGGGATCACCTCCAATATCCATCCTTGAAGATTGCGTTGAAAATTGCGTTGAAAATGATTGTGGACCAAAGACAAATACCTACGGCCAAGCAAAAACATTACGTAAAGAGGTACTTGGATTGGCCAGTAAAGCAGTTTGGTTGAAAACATTTTTCTTTTGCAAGCAAGGAAGTTGCAAAGAAGCTCCTTGAAGAGCGATATGGGGACCCTTTTGTCGCTGCGTCAGCCTTTCACGACAAACTGGAATCATGGTCTAGAATACACTCTAAGGATGTTCAAGCTTTGCTGAAGGTCGCAAACTTTCTGAAGCAGTGTCTTTCTGCTATGCAGTCCATTCCTTGTTTGGAGATTTCAATGATTGTCGGGAAAATCTTAAATTGCGAAAAAAGTTGCCCCGGATCCTGTGACATCTGTTCAGTCGCTTAAGGACAAGTATGTCTTGGAGTCTCGTGATGTCAGTGGTCCAAAACTTCAAAGGGGTCCTCAATATGGTTTTAAGCCCTTTAAATGCCGTTCGTTCTTGCCGGAAGCGAAAGGCGTGTAAGCATTGCGAGAAATTTCACCCAACCGCTTACCATGGGAAAATGGTACGTCATCAGTGACTGAAATGACGGTGGCTGCCCAAACCGTTCAGCTGATACTAACGTCAAGGCAGACCCAACAATTCTTGATGCTGCCGACGTTTGACCTCATTTAGGGAGTATTTAATGTAAGTTGTTTCCTATAATCTCTTGCGAAATCGGGTCTAAATCAACATTTGCTTTAATGCCCAGATCTTACACCAACATTTTCTGCAGGTTTAAAAAGGAATAAGTTGCATTGATATGTGATATTGACCAGATGTTTTATCAGTTCAGGGCAACGTCAGGCAGGAAACACAACTTCAGGTTTTTGCGGCGGGATTCTGATGTTTACTCATTAGAACCAGTTGACCATCGCATGAAAGTTCAACTTTTTGGTGCGACTTCTTTGTCTGGATGTGCGAATTTTGGTCTTAGACAGCTTGCAAACGACAATGAGCGTGAATTTGGAAGGGGTGTATCCAAGCTTATTCATCGTGACTTCTATGTTAATTACTGCTTACCTACTGTCAAATAAGCGGTATACTTGATATATCGAACCAATTCCATATACAGCAAAGCAAATTTAGGACTGCTCAAATTTTTCTCGAAATCGAAGGACGTTCATTAATTATGTTCCTCCAGCAAAGGATCTGATGAACATCGATATGGTGCGTGATAAGTTACCAGTTGAAAGAACTGTAGGCATTTTATTGTGTAATGAGAGTCGGATATATTTCAGTTCAAGATCACATTGAATGATCGTATACTTACGAGGAGAGGAATTTTGTCCGCTGTCAGCTGTCTTTTGACCCCGTTTGTCTCATTGGACTGGTTGTTCTGTTAGGTAAGCACGTTTTATAGAAAATGTGCACAAACAGGATGCTCCCGTACCGGAATACTATGAAGGCTATGTGGCAACAGTGTTGCGGAAGTCTAAATAAGGTGTTGTCCCTGAAGATGTTTGAAGCCAGATGATGTTAGAGAAGTATCTGCTGTCGAGTAACATCACTTCTTTGATGCCAGCATGGTTGGATATGGCCAGTGCTCTAGTGGCTGTCTCATCAATCGTGTTCAAGGGGTCACTTCACGAATTCACTATTGTTCAGAGTAGAATCGAGCGAAAAGAGCACTAGCGCTCTGTTTGAGATTCAAAAGACTGTTGGGAGTACAGTCGAACCCAATTAGCTCGAAATCGCTTGGCTCGATATCCTTGTTGGCTCGAGGTGGCAAAGGGCCGAGTTCTTGTTACCGAATGTAAGTATTCCCGCTTGGCTCGAATTACACGAGGCTCGAAATCAAACATCCGATTGCGTCATTAGGATCCGTTTCTAGGTTCAAACGATTTTTGCGAGTCGGTGGTCGAATACAAGGTTCCAAGGAGCCGAAGGCATATGGAATCTGTAGAGCTGTTCTTCTTAAGACAGCAAATTCATTGGACACCGGTTCCTTTATCAACGCATTGCGTCATTTCTTAGCGATATCGACAGTTCCGATCATAGCGTGGGAACAAATCTTGTGGAAGCTGACCATGAACTCGACAAAACATTGAACGAGGATAATGATGACCTGATCCGGATTTTTTGTCAGATTGTGACTTTCCTCTCTTTCAAGATGAATGTCTCATGCGGCAGCCACCATGTCGTATGGTAGCGACAAATTCGTCCTGTTTGTAGTGGTTTTGTATATCTGTTGCTCAACCACGCCTCACAATATGAGAAAAAATGTCTTCCAACACTTTAGCATGAAAATGCTGCAAATGTCAATTGTAGGCATCTGACCGATAACTTGAACGATCCAATTTTTCCTTTTGCAGTGATGAAAATGTTTTTCAATCGTTCTGATGAACCATGTTTTGCGAAAAAAAATGTGCAAATAAGTATTTTTTTTTCGAACAATTTAATTGTTTTGATGCATCTTACTTGTTTTGTATCTATTTTTGTTTCGTACGCAATAAAAAATAACAATAATAAAATGATATAATCGCCAATAATTAGTGTGCAATTCTCAAGTCAGATTGTGTTAAGAAGCAGTAATATTGAATGGGTCCTTTTGTAAGTGTTTTTTTTTCAGTTTCGACGTTCATGAATATGCGAAGTTGTAACTTATACTTTTATTTCGTAATTGTCTAAAACAAAAGAGCTTCACAGGCAAGATTAAACGATTAAATGTTCAGTCTGAAACTTTGGTTTCCTTTTCTTTCGTCCCTCTGCGCCTTTACGACAAAGCGCAAAGTCGCAAACACTAGTATATTGGACAGATTGATACGGTATATTAAGTATATTTCACTTTTTAAACGGTATGATGTACGTCTATTCTAATGATTAATACGGTATCAAATACGGTTATTCCAATGTTTAAAACGATATCACAGTCTCATAGTTCCCATCCCAGCGCTGTCTTGTCTCCTCCTCCTTCCTCCTCCTCCAGATAATCAGCGTGGCCACAAGGCTGCTGAAAGTCATATACAGCGCTGTGCAGACAGAGATGTAAAAAGCTAGGTCATATTCACCAAGCTCATCCCTTATGATTCCTGAAACAATGAGCTTGAAATGTTGTCTTTCGATGAAATTTAGGATCATACAAAAAATGCATTCAAAATATTATCTTTGATATCAAAAGGGACTATTTAATTAAAAAATGTACAGCAGAATATTATAATATTAAGAACTTCAGTGTCAATAAAATTAAAGATACTCGCTAATGTTTTGGACCAAAAATAAGTTTCCACGGTATGGCATCTAAAAACACTTATTTCGTCATAATTTTACTCTATGATATCGAAATTACAAAAAAGCAATTATAGCATAAAAAAGTACTTTGGTGTAGTGGGGTGTATACCGAAGTCAGAAGTCAATGAAAAAAGTAGAAAACCGACGCCTTCACAATTAGGCAACTTTATATATATATATATGGTATTGAAACACAGATGTGTCCTTCAAGTATGAAATATGCAACATGTAAAACACAGTTTCATAACATATACAGATACTAATAAAAAACCTGAGAAATAGCAAAATTAAAGTCTTAAATGAATAGTTTGAAATGGGATAAATGGATGTTAACATATATACAAGCACAACACAGTGAAGCAGTCTTTAGAAGAGTCCAATACAAAAGGCAGGATTGTTTTTGAGAAATAAAGATTAAAGTACATTCGTTTTTAAGATGAAGACCATACCAAATCATTTACTTGTAAGGTCATACCAAATCATTTACTTGTAAGACCATACCAAATCATTTACTTGTAAAGTCATACCAAATCATTTACTTGTCAGGTCATACCAAATCATTTACTTGTCAGGTCATACCAAATCATTTACTTGTAAAGTCATACCAAATCATTTACTTGTAAGGTCATACCAAATCATTTACTTGTCAGGTCATACCAAATCATTTACTTGTAAAGTCATACCAAATCATTTACTTGTCAGGTCATACCAAATCATTTACTTGTAAGGTCATACCAAATCATTTACTTGTAATGTCATACCAAATCATTTACTTGTAAGACCATACCAAATCATTTACTTGTTAAGTCATACCAAATCATTTACTTGTCAGGTCATACCAAATCATTTACTTGTAAGGTCATACCAAATCATTTACTTGTAAGACCATACCAAATCATTTACTTGTAAGACCATACCAAATCATTTACTTGTATAGTCATACCAAATCATTTACTTGTAAGACCATACCAAATCATTTACTTGTAAAGTCTTACCAAATCATTTACTTGTCAGGTCATACCAAATCATTTACTTGTAAGGTCATACCAAATCATTTACTTGTCAGGTCATACCAAATCATTTACTTTTAAGACCATACCAAATCATTTACTTGTAAGACCATACCAAATCATTTACTTGTAAAGTCATACCAAATCATTTACTTGTCAGGTCATAACCAAATCATTTACTTGTAAGGTCATACCAAATCATTTACTTGTAAGACCATACCAAATCATTTACTTGTAAGGTCATACCAAATCATTTACTTGTAAGGTCATACCAAATCATTTACTTGTAAGACCATACCAAATCATTTACTTGTCAGGTCATACCAAATCATTTACTTGTAAAGTCATACCAAATCATTTACTTGTCAGGTCATAACCAAATCATTTACTTGTAAGATCATACCAAATCATTTACTTGGAAGACCATACCAAATCATTTACTTGTAAGGTCATACCAAATCATTTACTTGTCAGGTCATAACCAAATCATTTACTTGTAAGGTCATCCAAAATCATTTACTTGTAAGACCATACCAAATCATTTACTTGTAAGGTCATACCAAATCATTTACTTGTCAGGTCATACCAAATCATTTACTTGTCAGGTCATACCAAATCATTTACTTTTAAGACCATACCAAATCATTTACTTGTAAGACCATACCAAATCACTTTAAAGTGTTTCATACGTAACTTTTATGTTACGTGACACTTTAAAGTGTTTATACGTAACTACGTTACGTGACAATTGACACTATCACGTGTTGTTATCAATGTATCCTTAACAGGTCAACATATCCATAACCTTTGTAAAAGTCCCGGTGGCCGTGTGGACTAGCCGGCTGTTTTCTTATATTTTTTAGTCCAAAAAAATGAGCGAGTCACATGGGCTGGCTAATTAAATGAATGATAATAGCGTTTTTTTAGTAAGTTGACATAGTTAAAACCCTTGCTGGTCAAGTTGCATTAAATCGTTTACAACCGCAGTGCCTTTCATGGGGATCACCTCCAATATCCATCCTTGAAGATTGCGTTGAAAATTGCGTTGAAAATGATTGTGGACCAAAGACAAATACCTACGGCCAAGCAAAAACATTACGTAAAGAGGTACTTGGATTGGCCAGTAAAGCAGTTTGGTTGAAAACATTTTTCTTTTGCAAGCAAGGAAGTTGCAAAGAAGCTCCTTGAAGAGCGATATGGGGACCCTTTTGTCGCTGCGTCAGCCTTTCACGACAAACTGGAATCATGGTCTAGAATACACTCTAAGGATGTTCAAGCTTTGCTGAAGGTCGCAAACTTTCTGAAGCAGTGTCTTTCTGCTATGCAGTCCATTCCTTGTTTGGAGATTTCAATGATTGTCGGGAAAATCTTAAATTGCGAAAAAAGTTGCCCCGGATCCTGTGACATCTGTTCAGTCGCTTAAGGACAAGTATGTCTTGGAGTCTCGTGATGTCAGTGGTCCAAAACTTCAAAGGGGTCCTCAATATGGTTTTAAGCCCTTTAAATGCCGTTCGTTCTTGCCGGAAGCGAAAGGCGTGTAAGCATTGCGAGAAATTTCACCCAACCGCTTACCATGGGAAAATGGTACGTCATCAGTGACTGAAATGACGGTGGCTGCCCAAACCGTTCAGCTGATACTAACGTCAAGGCAGACCCAACAATTCTTGATGCTGCCGACGTTTGACCTCATTTAGGGAGTATTTAATGTAAGTTGTTTCCTATAATCTCTTGCGAAATCGGGTCTAAATCAACATTTGCTTTAATGCCCAGATCTTACACCAACATTTTCTGCAGGTTTAAAAAGGAATAAGTTGCATTGATATGTGATATTGACCAGATGTTTTATCAGTTCAGGGCAACGTCAGGCAGGAAACACAACTTCAGGTTTTTGCGGCGGGATTCTGATGTTTACTCATTAGAACCAGTTGACCATCGCATGAAAGTTCAACTTTTTGGTGCGACTTCTTTGTCTGGATGTGCGAATTTTGGTCTTAGACAGCTTGCAAACGACAATGAGCGTGAATTTGGAAGGGGTGTATCCAAGCTTATTCATCGTGACTTCTATGTTAATTACTGCTTACCTACTGTCAAATAAGCGGTATACTTGATATATCGAACCAATTCCATATACAGCAAAGCAAATTTAGGACTGCTCAAATTTTTCTCGAAATCGAAGGACGTTCATTAATTATGTTCCTCCAGCAAAGGATCTGATGAACATCGATATGGTGCGTGATAAGTTACCAGTTGAAAGAACTGTAGGCATTTTATTGTGTAATGAGAGTCGGATATATTTCAGTTCAAGATCACATTGAATGATCGTATACTTACGAGGAGAGGAATTTTGTCCGCTGTCAGCTGTCTTTTGACCCCCTTTGTCTCATTGGACTGGTTGTTCTGTTAGGTAAGCACGTTTTATAGAAAATGTGCACAAACAGGATGCTCCCGTACCGGAATACTATGAAGGCTATGTGGCAACAGTGTTGCGGAAGTCTAAATAAGGTGTTGTCCCTGAAGATGTTTGAAGCCAGATGATGTTAGAGAAATATCTGCTGTCGAGTAACATCACTTCTTTGATGCCAGCATGGTTGGATATGGCCAGTGCTCTAGTGGCTGTCTCATCAATCGTGTTCAAGGGGTCGCTTCACGAATTCACTATTGTTCAGAGTAGAATCGAGCGAAAAGAGCACTAGCGCTCTGTTTGAGATTCAAAAGACTGTTGGGAGTACAGTCGAACCCAATTAGCTCGAAATCGCTTGGCTCGATATCCTTGTTGGCTCGAGGTGGCAAAGGGCCGAGTTCTTGTTACCGAATGTAAGTATTCCCGCTTGGCTCGAATTACACGAGGCTCGAAATCAAACATCCGATTGCGTCATTAGGATCCGTTTCTAGGTTCAAACGATTTTTGCGAGTCGGTGGTCGAATACAAGGTTCCAAGGAGCCGAAGGCATATGGAATCTGTAGAGCTGTTCTTCTTAAGACAGCAAATTCATTGGACACCGGTTCCTTTATCAACGCATTGCGTCATTTCTTAGCGATATCGACAGTTCCGATCATAGCGTGGGAACAAATCTTGTGGAAGCTGACCATGAACTCGACAAAGCATTGAACGAGGATAATGATGACCTGATCCGGATTTTTTGTCAGATTGTGACTTTCCTCTCTTTCAAGATGAATGTCTCATGCGGCAGCCACCATGTCGTATGGTAGCGACAAATTCGTCCTGTTTGTAGTGGTTTTGTATATCTGTTGCTCAACCACGCCTCACAATATGAGAAAAAATGTCTTCCAACACTTTAGCATGAAAATGCTGCAAATGTCAATTGTAGGCATCTGACCGATAACTTGAACGATCCAATTTTTCCTTTTGCAGTGATGAAAATGTTTTTCAATCGTTCTGATGAACCATGTTTTGCGAAAAAAAATGTGCAAATAAGTATTTTTTTTTCGAACAATTTAATTGTTTTGATGCATCTTACTTGTTTTGTATCTATTTTTGTTTCGTACGCAATAAAAAATAACAATAATAAAATGATATAATCGCCAATAATTAGTGTGCAATTCTCAAGTCAGATTGTGTTAAGAAGCAGTAATATTGAATGGGTCCTTTTGTAAGTGTTTTTTTTTCAGTTTCGACGTTCATGAATATGCGAAGTTGTAACTTATACTTTTATTTCGTAATTGTCTAAAACAAAAGAGCTTCACAGGCAAGATTAAACGATTAAATGTTCAGTCTGAAACTTTGGTTTCCTTTTCTTTCGTCCCTCTGCGCCTTTACGACAAAGCGCAAAGTCGCAAACACTAGTATATTGGACAGATTGATACGGTATATTAAGTATATTTCACTTTTTAAACGGTATGATGTACGTCTATTCTAATGATTAATACGGTATCAAATACGGTTATTCCAATGTTTAAAACGATATCACAGTCTCATAGTTCCCATCCCAGCGCTGTCTTGTCTCCTCCTCCTTCCTCCTCCTCCAGATAATCAGCGTGGCCACAAGGCTGCTGAAAGTCATATACAGCGCTGTGCAGACAGAGATGTAAAAAGCTAGGTCATATTCACCAAGCTCATCCCTTATGATTCCTGAAACAATGAGCTTGAAATGTTGTCTTTCGATGAAATTTAGGATCATACAAAAAATGCATTCAAAATATTATCTTTGATATCAAAAGGGACTATTTAATTAAAAAATGTACAGCAGAATATTATAATATTAAGAACTTCAGTGTCAATAAAATTAAAGATACTCGCTAATGTTTTGGACCAAAAATAAGTTTCCACGGTATGGCATCTAAAAACACTTATTTCGTCATAATTTTACTCTATGATATCGAAATTACAAAAAAGCAATTATAGCATAAAAAAGTACTTTGGTACATTCGTTTTTAAAATGAAGAATTTCAACAACAGCATACAAATAGATGATTTCAAAATTTTAAAAAGAAATGCAAAACAAATGTTGGTATTTTTTTTAATATGAATAACATTAACATACAAATCAATGCTTTCAAAGGGTAAAGAAGCAGAACAATTTGTAGGAACAGTTTTATGAAATGAACGTACATTTGTTGCAAATGTGCAAGGTATTTACATTTAATTCTAGTAGTTCGATGATAACAAATGGGAATGATAATGTCAGAATTTTAAAAGCAATGGGAAAGGATTATTGAAAAGTTTTATAAATGAAAATTTAGTTGTTTCCACAAAAGTTCAATGGAAAGGTTGGTATACAATAGAGTGACATTATGAGCATTCATTAAGAGAACAAAAAAGCAACTTTATACGCAGTTCTATACATTGGCAAATAGTTATTGAAAACGAAGAAAATGTTTACAATGTACATGTAAGAAAATGAATGTATGAAATGATCATACACGAAGAAACATGCAACAGCTATTACAGTAAAACATTTATCTGTAAATCAAACTGTGGCCTTCAACCGTCAGAGATTATACAACAGTTTGGCCAAAGTGCTGTTGGAGATCAATACTGAAGAGTAGTTAACAACAGCATGTAAATCAAACTGCCGCCTTCAACCGTCAGACATCATACAACAGTTTGGCCAAATTACTGTAAGAGATCAATACTGAAGAGTAGTTATCAATAGTATGGTAATCAAACTGCGGCCATCAACCGTCAGACGTTATACAACAGTTTGGCCAAATTACTGTAAGAGATCAATACTGAAGAGTAGTTAACAATAGTATGTTAATCAAACTGCGGCTTTCAACCGTCAGACATTATACACCAGTTTGTCCATTTTACTGTGGGAGATCAATACTGAGGAGTAGTTAACAATAGCATGTAAATCAAACTGCGGCCTTCAACCGTCAGACATTATACAACAGTTTAGCCAAATTACTGTTGGAGATCAATACTGAAGAGTAGATAACAACAGCATGTTAATCAAACTGCGGCCTTCAACCGTCAGACATTATACAACAGTTTGGCCAAATTACTGTGGGAGATCAATACTGAAGAGTAATTAACAATAGCATGTAAATCAAACTACGGCCTTCAACGGTCAGAGACTGGACAACAATTTGACAAAATTTTACTGGTGATCAATAGTAAGAAATCAGCAACAATAGCATGTAAATCAAATTAACATTTCAAATGATCTTAATAATGATAATGCATTTTTACAAAAAGAAATGAAACATAGGTGTACTTAGTTAGCTACATATTTACTGATTGTGTTAAGATTCACACATACAAAGTTAAAATAATGTCCATAAAATAACATATTTAAAAGCAATCTGTCTATTAATGTGCACATCGTGTTAATATTGGTGTCAAATTCAGAAAGTTCAAATAAGAGGTGTGCAAAAGTTGTTGTGTCAATGGTTAATAAAATAGATTAAAATGCACCTGTTCAAGGTTTTTTCAACATGTTCGAAAGTAAAAATACTTAAATGAGCAAAAGTTGGTGTGTCAAAAAGTCATTATTTAAAGAGTGATTAGCACATGTCCAAAGTATTTGTAAGCGAAAATCGAAAGTTCAAATACAAAGTTGTGCAAAAAGTGGTTGTGACAATAGCCATTATGAGTGATTTGCACAGTCCAACTCAGTTACTCCAAAATGTGCTCAAAATGAGCTGTTGCTTATCAGCATAGCTAATCATAGTTCACAGTTCTGTGGTCATAAATCGTACTCCCCTGCTGGGCTGCTCAAAGTAAACACAACAGCTTGTTTCTCTCTCCCAAGTCTCTTGTACAAATTGAAGCACCTAAACAATTAATGGCCATTTATTCAGGATTCTAGAAAGTGAACAATCAAATTTAGAATGTAAATGTGATTTTATTTTCGTTTTGGAAACAGGATAAAAAGGTATGTAATCATTGTTTTATTTAATTATGTATATTACAATACATGTTATATCATAATAAAATACATGTAATATCAACTAGTACTTTTAAAGCTGCACTCTCACAGATTTACCGTTTTGACAACTTTTTTTTTTATTTTTCTTCAAACGAGCCAATTTTTGCGGGAATCCATGGAATCCAGTTATATAAGACTGCTTACAAAATATTAGATCTTAGATTTTTATAATCAAGCTAAAAAATGATATTTTATGCATTTTTCTAAAACCGTTAGTAACGGTTTAAGCCATAAAACATTAATTTTCGAACGGAAATATGAAAATCAATCTCATTTTTTTGTCAGCGAACTTAAATCACTGGTTTGCAGATATTTATGCAAACATTTGCCCTTTCCAAGACAAAAAATAACAAGAGATGTTTGTTAAACATACCCCCCCCCCCATATGAAATATGCATGGACCTCCAAGTTTAAAGGCAGTATCAAGTTATCACATAGACAAGCTTTTTGTGTTCAAGGTCACTGTGACCTTGACCTTTGACCTGATGACCCCTTAAATTAAAAGGGGTCATCTGCAGGTCAGGCCCGACCCCCTAGCCAACTTTGATTATCATAGGTCCAGGTTTTGTTGAGATATCATTGGGAGAAGCTTTGTTAACTTTTTTGTATAAAGGGTCACTGTTACCTTACCCTTTGACCTGATGAAACCCAAAATCAAGAGGGGTCATCTACTGGTCAGGCCCAACCTTCATGTAAAATTTGATGACCATAGTTCCGACATGTGCAAAGCAATATACCCTTCTTCGAAAGTGGGCATAAAAAGTTGTAAAAATGGTATATCTGTGACGGTGCAGCTTTAAGACCACTTTTAAATAAAATTGTAAATGTGTGCCCTTATAGAATTTAATTTAAGGAATCATCATCATCATCATCATCATCATCATCATCATCAAATGGTGGGCTATATTAAATTTTATTTTATGTTTATGTTTATTGTTCTTTCAGATCTAAAAACAACATATGTCAAGATGATATTCAATAGCCCTATTTTAAAAGATCTCTCAATTGTCATTGATGAAAATGGGACGGGATTTATTCTTTTTTTTTAAAAGTATGGTGCACAGGAAGGATTGTGCAACGTTTCTAAAACAGACATAACCGATTTAAGTGATGTTGAAGGGCCAAAACTGCTGTTGCAAAAAGTTAAGTCAACAAAGGAAGTCACAATAAAACGAATGTCTGCAAAACTTGCAAATGAGACTAAAACAGAACGGAAAAAAAGAGAAGAATATCGAAAGAAGACAGTAAAACAACAACTCTAACGCCTTGATTTCTCGAGTTCAGAAATGAATGAAACTGAAAGTTTTAAAATCTAAAAAGTTGACACCGAAAGACTTAACATAATTATGATGGAATTAGGCAGTTGTCGATTCTGCCATTGAATGCAAAGTCGTTTGAGGATTACAGAAACCCACAGCTTTGGATGCCACCAATACGTGCCATTGAAAACATGTCTAAGAATGTCCAATGTCTCTTAGATTACTATTTGACTACTGGTGGCCATTCAATACAAATGCCAAATTTTCTACTTTCTGGCATTCTTGTTGAAACCGATACAGGAGTCACAGAATTTGATTTGGGTCCAGACACGCACGTGAACAGTATCGATGAATGCATGGTGACAGACCCTGAAGAGCTAGCACTTAGACTGAAGAAAGGTGGCAAAAGGAGACAGGATGAAACACCACAGAGAGGAAGTAGGCGAAAACTCAGACCACCAGCTTCTTCAACGCCTAGGTATTCAGTTTTAAAATCATAATAATAATGCCTTTATAACATGTATATGCAAAGAAAATTAGGCAGTTTGCCTTTCGAACTACCTCAAGATTGCTTAGCTGAATTCATTTCATTAACATAGTAAATTGGCATTCACGTGAACTTTTTATTCAGACTTTGAGAACCATGAGCAGCAGACATATATGTATAAACATTTATTAAACAACCATCGACAACGAATTGCCGATTAAAATTACATAAAATCTACCAAAATGTACGTTGGATATAGGTTTAGAAATATAAATATGTGATAAACAATCATTCCCTGCAATTCTTACTACACATTACATGCATATAATATTCATTTTAATTTCCGTTGATTTGAATATTTTCACCAAGGTAGCTGCAGTGGTTTGCCTCGGCATGGCTACGGGCCTGTACATATGTATACGTAAGAAGATCAATATTTCTTAACCATGAAGTGATGTGCTAATCATTTTTATACTTATAATACTTTTTTCTATTTTCAGAAAAAATGACATCCCGAAGAGGGAAAATGGACGGCCATGCTGCTGACAATATCGTGATATGAGACTTAACATGCTAACATGACACTGAATTTTATACACTAGTTTGTAGCATTTAAAAGTACCATAATGTATTTACAGTAGTTTCATCATCTACATATTACAATGATGCAAATATATATTCTTTTTAACAAACTTCAGGCTTGAAAAAGATGTATCTTATTGAAAATCTATCCCTTGTAAAAGTGAATTTGGAAAAATATTGGCCTCGTGATTGAAACAGCGCATGTTTCAGCTTAGTGAGTTAAAATATGTACAGTAAAACAATTTAACGAACTGTTTTGCAATACGATTTACAAAATTTAATAAAAATGTGTCTGCTGGACTGATTAAGGTCTGTTCTTACAAGTAAATCAAATAACTTAAAACTAATGCAGAAAGTTAGATTTTTTGAGTGAGTCTCTTTTATAATAAAATGTATCATGAAAGAATGTATGCATGCTGATGTTTTTTCTTTCAATATTACCATGCATGTTCAATTAAATGTTGCTCATTATACCCAAGAAACTAATTCATGGGATGTTGATCTGTTTATTGCTGTAAATTGTGTTCATACATTTAACATTTACACTAATTAAAAAGACATCAAATAGTTATGTGATTTTTGTAGACCCTGTTTGCCTTTCTAATTTAACTCTTAAACTCTGAAATGTAAAGTGGACATGCATTCATGTATCAGCATTCCTTATCTCAGAGAGGCCAATTTAACCCATAGATTTATGGCCTCCAAGGGTGAACATTTCTTCACATTGACCTAATAATATATCTTAACCGTTAGCCAACTAGCCTCAGATCTGAGGGGAAATTCTGTGAATTGGAGTAACTGGGCAGGACTGTGTTAGCAAAAATCGAAATTTCAAATACAAAGTTGTGCAAAAGTGGTTGTGTCAATAGCCATTATGAGGGATTTGCACTTGTGCAAAGTATTTGTTCGCAAAAATCGAAAGTTCAAATACTAAGGTGTGCAAAAGTTGCGATGTCAATATCTGTAAGGAGTGACTTGCACCTGTGGGAAGTATTTGTAATCGAAGATGGAAAGTTCAAATACTAAGGTTGGCAAAATTAAATTATTTGCAATGTCAATAGCTGTCAAGAGTGATTTGCACCTGTGTGAAGTATTTGTTTACAAAAGTCGCAAGTTCAAATACTAAGGCTAGCAAAAGTTACATTGCCAATAGCCATTATGAGTGTTTTGCACCTGTGTGAAGTATTTGTTAGCAAAAATCGAAAGTTCAAATACTAGGGTGTGCAAAAGTTGCAATGTCAATAGCTGTAATGAGTGATTTGCACCTGTGAGAAGTATTTGTAAACAAAAAGCGAAAGTTCAAATACTTAGGTGTGCAAAAGTTGCAATTTCAATAGATTATGAGTGATTTGCACCTGTGGGAAGTATTTGTAAACAAAAAGCGAAAGTTAAAATACTAAGGTTTGCAAAAGTTGGAATGTCAATAGCCGTAAGAAGTGATTTGCACCTGTGGGAAGCATTTGTAAACAAAAAGCAAAAGTGTCAAATACTAAGGTTGCAAAAGTTGCAATGTCAATAGCCGTATGAAGTAATTTGCACCTGTGGGAAGTATTTGTGAGCAAAAGGCAAAAGTTCAAATACTAGGGTTTGCAAAAGTTGCAATTTCAATAGCCGTAAGAAGTTATTTCCACCTGTGGGAAGTATTTGTAAACAAAAAGCAAAATCTCAAGTAATTAGGTTTGCAAAAGTTGCAATGTCAATAGCCGTAAGGAGTGATTTGCACCTGTGGGAAGTATTTGTGAGCAAAAATCGAAAGTTCAAGTACTAAGGTTTGCAAAAGTTGCAATGTCAATAGCCGTAAGGAGTGATTTGCAACTGTTAAAGGTATTTTTTTTTTAAATCAAAAGTGCAAATACTAATTTTGTTTCATAATGGAAGAAAATTTTAACTGTAGTTTACATAATAAATGTTCTGTCAGGAATGATAAATAGCAAGTGATTTTTTATTTAAGGTAACAAATATGAGCTGAAAAATCTGAAAAGTTAATAATTGTATTAATAAGTTATATGGTTTTTTTTAAATATTAAATAATTTGACATTGTTTTAAGCAATAACAGGAATGAATAAAAGACAGATGTGCATATGGATTTACCATTATGTCTATTTTTTTAGGTTGCATATTAAGAATGTGTACATGCAGCGATTGACAAAAATTGTGAATGCAAAGGCAATGCAAGTGATGACAGATAATTGTTCAATATCTTAAAAATATGGCAAGCAGAAATGTCAAAAATACAGTTGCAAATATAGCACACAGATGCAAATGTTACAAAAGTTATGAGATAGCAAATTATGGAATCTGTGAGAATGATCAGTAAATGTAAAAAATCTTTTTAAAAAAATAAGAATAAGGTTTGAAAATGTTTGATATTCCTTATTTCAAATTGACATTCATAAAAGAATTCAGTCAAATTTTGAAATAGCTTGAACATTTACGAGTGAAGTTTATGAGGCATGGGAATGGTATCAAATTTTAAACTTTAATTTTTTTTAAATTATTCACTGTATCAAAAAAACCCAAATAGCAGTAGCAAAAAGGTTATGCATCAATTCTGCATTTTACAGAGAGGACTTCCACACATGTGTTGGTAAAGCAACCAACGTCTGGCAGTGACAGGTACTTGCGTTTTCAATTGTTGTAAAAGCTTATTGGAATCTGTTATGTCATCCACCTTGAACAGTTTCTTCAGGTTGTCCATGAAGCGCGCCTGTGAAAAGCGGTCTTTTTTCTTCAGGATGACCATGGCAGAACCATTATGTTGTTCGGTGTCTGGCATCTTGTTGCAGGGTGGACATTTGCCATCTGCGATTTTCTCGTTTCTACAGGTTGAAATTGATAAAAACTAAAACTTCAGAGATAAAGGAAGTGTAGATTTTTTTTATTTTATACGGGCATTGTGAAATTACACTTTGTTTATCAACAATTTCTTACATTGATGACTTGTCGTGAATTAATTGCTATAAACAGTATTAATGAAAAAAGAAAAGATGCAACAATGGCAAAAAAGGAAACGAGTGCAGAAATTAATCTTTGTGTAATAAATGCATATGTAAACTTGAATAATTATGATATGTTAGAGTACATGCGATTATTTTAGAGCGTTATAAAAAAACAACTTTTATTTATCTATGAAGTACCTGGTCTATCGCAGCACTGGTAGCTGATAAGCAGTAATCAGACTGGACTGCCATCACCTGGAAATCTTCAGTGCTGTCCACATCCGATAAGAAGTCTGGATCTGTACTGGAGTATGCCAGACACATCTACAGTGATGGGGTCTTTTGGAAGGAACTGTGGAAGAGAAATGTACTACTCTTTAGGAATACCAAGTTTCAAAGGAAATAGACATACACATGTTTAACAACATGTACTTTTGATGAGAATGAAATTTGATTCAATAATGAATAACTTCCAAGTGCAGAAACAAATAATGTGAGAAATGCATGATGTTCATAAAAGAAATCTTCCCTTCTGTTTTCATATGTCTTTACTTAAAAGTGTGCATAATGTTTTAAAGTTCTGTTAACAGTGACACTCATTCTAATTTAGCAATTAGTGTTTATTGAAAGCAGTATTCACACAATGAATGATGAGATACTACAACTATACTCAAAACAATCAATTTATTGAATGAACAGCATTCTTTTGAATGTATGATTTGATGTTATTTGCTATAAACATTATAGAATGATTACACTACAAATTGAATACTATTGATTCGAGTCCTTACTGCTGGCCAGCCTTTTTCGAACTTTGCTGACCAGGAACTTAGATTATGTTTAATTCGTAATTGAAATGTTTTCAAAGTCTGTTTAATGCTTATATTTTACAATAGATGGATACATTTGATCATTTGTGAAACTTAAAGACATAGTGTAATTAGAATCAACATGTATTTCTCATCGCTCACCAACCTGGTCAGCCTTATTCGAGTCCTTACTGCTAGTCAACCTTTTTTCAAATTTGCTGACTAGGAACTTTGATGATGAAATTTCATTATTTCTCTGAATAACTTTCTTATTTGAGAAGATATCATCAAGATCTCTCAAAACTTTGTTGAATAGGTAGTCTTGGGCATTTTGACATAAAAACTAACAATATGTACTTATGTCGTCAAACTTTTTCTTAATAATGTGAATGCTTTTTGATCCAAATCTTTTTTTGTAAAAAATTGTTACCCGAAACCAAGAATAAATGTTTCACTCCCCAAAAAAGATCGTTCCTCAAAGCTAAATAAAACATGTATTTTTTAAACGTTTTAGTTTTTGATCTTCCCCACCCACTTTTGCGTCGCTGCCGGCCCTTAAAGCTGTACTCTCACAGATTGAACGTTTCGACTACTTTTTTATTTTTTGTCTTGGAACGAGCCATTTTTTTGCGAAAATCCGTGGAAACCAGTTATATAAGACTGCTGACAAAAACGGAAATATGCAAATATGCGATCTGATCTTTTGTCAGCAATCTTTTATCATTGGTTTCCAGAAATTTACTAAAAAATTTGCTCTTTCCACGATAAATTTAAAAAAAGGTTGTAAAAATGGTATATCTGTGAGAGTGCAGCTTTAATTCGGAAATAAAATGTTTTCAAAGTTTCAACGTTCAGTACTCATATGCCGTCAGTTTACAACAAATAGACGAAATAACTCAATCCGTAAAAGAAAACATTAATTACATACCCGTCTTTGTTTCAGCTTCTTCAATCAGAATGTAAAATAGCTGCTGAGAAATGCGTCAAAACGTGCTCTTGTTTACAAACAAACGCGCAAACTTACATCGACGTCTCGCAATGCGCATGCGTAGAATTGCTTTGCGCATGCTCAAAAATTGAAAGGAGTTATTGACCTCCGGGCCTTCGTTTTTACCCCTCGAAATCAACAAATTACATTATTTTGTTACACTTTTTGCCAATTATCTAAAAGAAAAACATTTTCACAAAAGATAAATCGAAATCACTCTAACAGTAGTCAAAATAGTATCATTCTCTAATTCTAAATTTTCAACAACACTTTTCTGTGCATACACTTACAATCGAAAGGCTAAAATCAACCATTTCCGTCTCCAGTACGATCTCACAAACCAATTACGGAACAAGAGAGTCGTTATTAAGTGGCCATACGCGCGATTATCGCTTATCAAAATTGTGGTGTTCAAAGACGATTTTTGACCAAATATCAACATTTGGTGAAGGTTTTCAGAATTTGGTATCTTAGTTTTAACACTCTTAATGATATGCCACACATTTTGTTCGTCATACAAAAAGGTGCATTTTACAAATACATGAGTGAGTCCCTTAAATGGTTGATTTAAATGTTACGTTCAAATTAAGCTTTGTCTCACAAGGCAATGTATCTCTTGCCCAATCTTAAGAAATAAATATTAATACTACTCAGGGCTATTTGTAAAAGCCACCGTATGTTACATAGGGAATACTATGATAGGACGCTTTTTCTGGTGACCAGTATCACGTCGAGTTCGGTGTGTTTACACGTATCCGTCGGGACTGCAGGTTGAGACGGAGACGTGTTAACTCACTGAACGAAACGTTATGCAATTCACCGGAAAGCGTCCTATCGTAATATTCCATTTATTATATACCTAACTATTTATTCCTTTTTATATTTCGGTTTCAATTTGATTATATTTACCGCTATCTGTCAAATGTCCTAGTATGAAGTGGCTTGCGCGAATGAATAAAGGAATATATATGTTACGTACTGCATTGTAGTCAATGGAGGCTACTCGCGCGAAACAAGTCAGAAGTCACAGAATTCACTTTATTTAGCAAATAAAAAATCTTATAACTCAGCAAAAGAAATAAATTGCTAATACGAAAATAATTATGAAATGTCGCAGCATAAAAAAACATAACATAAAGGGTACTAATTTTATGAACATAAACAAATCGTCATTTCCTGAGGAAGTAACGCGGCCATTTTAAGTCAAGTGAATGTTTGGTGGACTTTTTGACGATCATTATTATGAAGAAGTGAGGGAAGTTTGTGAGTCAATCGCTGATACTATCGATGACGTGAATTCGCCTTCTTAGTTGTATTGGCGAGTTGCTAATGTTTATGATAATTTTATATTCTATAATCTTTGAATTGGCTGGGACCAATATCAAATCCTCCTCCCAGAAATTGGCAAACACCTATTTGTCTAGATAGATCGGCAGTGTTCTCTGCCGCGTGCGTATTCTCATGTTTCTTTGAATACCATTTCTGAATATTTACATGCTACTGGTGGCGTGAATAAAATAAGGTAATGTTATGTATCCAAAATTTGACAGGTTTAATCAGTCATTTTGGTCATGCTATTCTAGAGACGCGAAAGTAGTTCCTATAGTATACAGTACTAGAATGATACGGAATCAGAAAACGACAGTATGGTGATACAGATTTTTTTCAATACGGCGTGCTGTATTTTCACTCTTGGATATGGAAAAGGAAATTGAAAGGCATATAATATATAGACCATATTTACCTCCCAAAACATTGCTTAGCAGATTACCAAAACCATACATAAGGTTAACAAGAGACATGGCCTGGGGGTAACGGTTGTGGCCCGCGGCCTCGTACATCAGGGCCGGTGTTTGGGAGTTAGTGACCCCGAAAAAAGCGCCTTGTAATATACAGGCGCCCATGATGGCGTAATAGTCTTCTAAGCTGATCACCAAAGCATGGGCCAAGGCAATAAACGGGCAAATATAAACCCAGTGAGCTATCGTTGGTGTTCTCCTAAATTCACAAAATAATTATATGAATATATGTACTATTAATTGACTGAAATACAAGTATCTACTCCTAGAAAACGATGACATTTCAAGATTGTACAATTGTGATGTATATTTTATAATAAAGCATGTTAAATGTTAAGATCTTACGTGAATTTAAATTTTATAAATGTTCCACTGACTCTACCAAGAAAGTTTGCTGCTCCAATAATAGACACCAAGAGTGATCCTGCTTGGCGGGAAAAACCACGTGACATCAAAATGTCAACAATAAACCAGGCTTCCACGTTTCCTGAAATAAGTACTTCAAGAATAGCAGGCGTATTTAAATTCAAGCATTATATACGGCTATATTTTCTTGCTATGGCTAATGTTTTAAAATTTGATTATCAATGTTCTAAGATATCCGATGTATAAGTATGTGCACTTTGGATGTCTTGTTACCCATACTATCGTAGTACCATCCACCCAATCGCACGCTCGAAAAAAAACCCTGGTTAAACAAAAGCAGTCCACGCCAAATACAGTATCACCTTCGCATTTTGACAGAGGATAGGAATTTACGAACACAGACAAAAAGTTAAGTTGTTTTTTCTTGCATACAGTGTAAACAATTATAAATTCAATTATTTCTATTAGGGAAGTTTGTCTTTAAACTGTATACAGCAATAAAATATGGGTATGATGTGCACTTCTCTTAAATATCTGCGAGACCTTGGGAATAATGCTCCTGACCATGGAGTATAGGGTATAAATACGTAAAGAAATACTGCAGCTAGAGTTATGGTTCCTAGGATCTGCTCTTCTCCTTAATATGATCTATCTGGGTTTAAAGTTTGAATTCAAAAACATGTTAAGAGGTATGCTCCGGACAATAAAGAAGTATTACCTATTGTAGCCACGCACACGAACACAAGCCTACAAAGTACATATCCCCTTCAAAATGATTCGAACGTACCTGTTAAAGCTACTAAAAGACAATTAACCAATAAAATCCACACCAAAACATCTGTCAAAAGACTTGTTTCACAGACTGATTTCCTTTTCGACGCCTTTTTCCCTGTTACAAAGTACTCCTGTGCACCATACATTATAAGCCCGAATGGTATACACTGAAGTGATATGCCAGACACCAGTATAAACGCTCCAGACCAGGCATATTTTTCGATACATATTTCGTAGAGGTAGGGTATAACAAATTGACCGAGACTGGACCCCATCGTCAAACATACAAGCGGAACGCCAGGGTCCTTGTGAAATACCCAACTGACGGTTATGAACGCCGAAAGGTAACAGGTGCACATCCCCATACCTAACAAGAAAAGGAAGGAAAATTGAAATCGTATGTTACTATTTTACCCGAGTATCTATAAACGTATAATAAATATCAAATGTTGAATAACCATGACATCGGACATTAAACACGGTTTTGTATCTATATAAATGCGTTCGATAAAAAAACACACAAAAAGAAACTGTTTTATAAGAGATATATGATTGGTTTGAGTGCTTAATGATAAACAATAAGTTGAAGGGCTTCACTGAAGATTATCATCATATTACATACTTTTTAAGCTATATTTTCCCCTTTAGAGAAACGCATACCTGCGATGACTCCCGTGCATAATATTATAGTCCATAGTTCCTCTGCAAAGGAGCTCGCTAACAGTCCCACACATGTCACTAATGACCCGACCAAAACACTCTTCCCGGGCCCGTACTTTTGAATCAGTGGCGCCCAAAGTATACCTATTGAAATAAAGAAGGAGGTGTTTAAATACCATTACATTGTATCGACAAGCATCAAAAGCATGATGATGAATCCATGTGAACAGAAACATACAAATACACATCTCCACCACCACCACCGCCGCCAAAATAATCATCATCATCAGCAACAGCAGCAGCAGAGCAGCAGCAACAGCAGCAGCAGCAACAATAACAACAGCAGCTGCAGCTACAGCATAAAAGTGATGTTGGTTATGATGGTGACGGTGGTGATCATGGTCATGATGGTGGTATGATGTAGCAGTTGGTGAAGAGCATTATATAAAGAGAGTACCTCCTCCGGTAGAAAGCCCCATGTAAAGTCCCTGTATGAGTGCCGCGTTGGACCGCCGAGAGTTGAAGATATTGATAAGTTCCGGGTACATGACGCTCAAGCCAAACCCAAGACCAACACTGACAAACTGCTGCACAAGACCGCAAGCAATAATCGCAGCCTTACGCCATTTTGGAGCGTCTGGTGGACTGGAATTTAGTTTAAACAACGATTGGTTTTGATTAATTAAATTTAGGAATATTTCTGTTGGCGAAAGCACATTATCCTGTCCTAAGTTTAATGAAAATACTGCATGATAGCCTAGAAGAATCAGGCGTACGTGACGTTTTCTGACCGGCTTCAGTTAAAAGAACGCACAATTTTCTTATTATAGCGGATATTTTATCGTCAAAAGTATATCCCTTACGACATAATTAACTGGAGTAGTTAAATCAAAGTTGTACTGCCCACCGCCTAATATTTAAATGCATGTAGGGACCACAGAAGTTTGATTAAAATGAACAACTTTGGAGTCATATGACCACGAACCTATAAACCATCCGTAATATGACCTTAAGTTACATATACCCTAAAATATTAAGATTTTTCCTCAGGTTCATCAAAGGACTGTGAGTACGAACACATGCTAAAAATACTAAATCGAACAGATGCAACAAAAACCTGCAGCCTACATGCAGATAACGATCCAATCTTATAATGAAAACAAGAATTCTCACCGTCAAAAGTCACCATTAAGGTGAGAGATATAAATATTAGCTCTAAGCCATCTCCTCAATCCTTCATTATTATGTTTGTAAATCATGTATTTGGTAATTGTACTAATATAGAATAAATACTGTATAAACCAAAAGTCACCATTCTGTCTAGTACTATCTTCCCGTTGGAATATTCGCGAAGACATATGGGTAAAATGCTGAAATACGTGAAAGTTCTTTACATTAACAACTTTTGACTACAGAACAAAGTATAATCTAAACCCTCAACAACCAACTGGTTGGATGTTTGATATTCACGAATAACTGGAAACGGTCGAATAACCAACCGGCGAATGTAAGAATAATAGTTATTTTAAACTTTGTTTGTGACGAGGATACATATGTGTACATAAACAAAAATACAGCAACTGTTTGAATTTTTAACATGTGAACCTTCTAAACATTAAACAATATGAAATCTTAATCTCCAACTACCAACTGGTTGGTCGGGAGATATTCGCGAATAACCAACTGGCAATGTTTAAATAACCAACTGGCGTATGCAATAAAACAAGTAATCAAAACAGTGTCTTGTGACGTTGAGTGTCTCTCGTTTCTTGTCTTGTGACGTTACGTGTCTCACGTTTGTTGTCATGTGACGTTATGTGTCTCTCGTTTCTTGTTTTGTGACATTTTGTGTATCTCGTTTCTTGTCTTGTGACGTTGTGTGTCTCTCGTTTCTTGTCTTGTAACGTTACGTGTCTCTCGTTGTTGTTTTGTGACAATACGTGTCTCTCGTTGTTGTCCTGTGACGTTTTGTGTCTCTCGTTTGTTGTCTTGTGACGTTACGTGTCTTTCGTTGTTGTCTGGTGACGTCACGTGTCTCTCGTTGTTGCCTTGTGTCGCTACGTGTCTCTCGGTTCTTGTCTTGTGAAGTTACTTGTCTCTAGTTGTTGTCTTTTGACGTTACTTGTCTCTAGTTGTTGTGTTGTGACGTTGTGTGTCCCTCGTTTGTTGTCATGTGACGTTGTGTGTCTCTCGTTTGTTGTCTTGTGACGTTGTGTGTTTCTCGTTCGTCGTGATGTGACGTTGTGTGTCTCTTGTTCGTCGTCATGTGACGTTGTGTGTCTCTCGTTTGTTGTCTTGTGACGTTGTGTGTCTCTCGTTCGTCGTCATGTGACGTTGTGTGTCTCTCGATTGTTGTCTTGTGACGTTGTGTGACTCTCGTTTGTTGTCTTGTGACGTTTTGTGTCTCCCGTTTGTTATCTTGTGACGCTGTGTGTCTCTCGTTTCTTGTCTTGTAACGTAACGTGTCTCTTGTTTCTTGTCTTGTGACGTTACGTGTCTCTCGTTTCTTGTCTTGTGACATTTTGTGTATCTCGTTTCTTGTCTTGTGACGCTGTGTGTCTCTCGTTTCTTGTCTTGTGACATTTTGTGCATCTCGTTTCTTGTCTTGTAACGTTGTGTGTCTCTCGTTTTTTGTCTTGTGACGTTAGGTTTCTCTCATTGTTGTTTTTTTGCGGTTACGTGTCTCTCGTTTCTTGTCTTGTGACGTTGTGTGTCTCCCGTTGTTATCTTGTGACGTTACGTGTCTCTTGTTGTTGTCTTTTGACGTTACGTGTCTCTCATTGTTGTCTTGTGACGTTACATGTTTCTCGTTTCTTGTCCTGTGACGTTACGTGTCTCTCGTTGTTGTCTTGTGACGTAACGTGTCTCTCGTTGTTGTCTTATGACGTTACGTGTCTCTCGTTTCTTGTCTTGTGACGTTGTGTGTCTCTCGTTTCTTGTCTTGTGACGTTGTGTATTTCTAGTTCGTCGTCATATGACGTTGTTTGTTTCTCGTTCGTCGTCATGTGACGTTCTTTGTCTTTCGCTTATTGTCTTGTGACGTTGTGTGCATCTCGTTTGTTTTCTTGTGACGTTGTGTGTCTCTCGTTTTTTTGTCATGTGATATTACGTGTCTTTCGTTAGTTGTATTGAGACGTTCTATGTCTCTCGTTTGTGGTCTTGTGGCGTTGTGTGTCTCTCGTTTCTTGTCTTGTGACGTTACGTGTCTCTTGTTTGTTCTCGTGTGACGTGGTGTGTCTCTTGTTTGTTTTATTGTGAAGTATCGTGTCTCTCGTTTGTTGTCATGTGACATTGTGTGTCTTTTGTATGTTTTGTTGTGACGTTGTGTGTCTCTCGTTTGTAGTCTTGTCACGTTACGTGTCTCTCGTTGTTGTCTTGTGATGTTACGTGTCTCTCGTTTGTTTTCTTGTGACGTGTTGTGTCTCTCGTTAGTTTTTTTGTGACGTTACGTGTCTCTCGTTTGTTTTCTTGTGACGTTACGTGTCTCTCGTTTGTTATCTTGTGACGTTGTGTGTCTTTTGTGTGTTGTCTTGTGACGTTACGTGTCTCTCGTTGTTGTCATGTGACGTTGTCTGTCTCTCTTTTGCTGTATTGTGACGTTGTGTATCTTTCGTCTGTTGTCTGGAGTCGTTCTATGTATCTCGCTTGTTGTCTTGTGACGTTGTGTGTCTCTCGTTTGTTGCCTTATTACTTTGTGTGTCTCTCGCTTGTTGTCTTGTGTGTGTATTTCGTTTGTTGTCTAATGACTTGTGTGACTCCTGTGTTGTATTGTGACGTGTTGTGTCTCTCATTTGTTTTCTTGTGACGTTACGTGTCTCTCGTTTGTTTTCTTGTGACGTTACGTGTCTCTCGTTTGTTATCTTGTGACGTTGTGTGTCTTTCGTTTGTTGTCTTGTGACGTGGGTTTTTCGCTTGTTTTCTTGTGACGTTACGTGTCTCTGGTTTGTTGTCTTGTGACGTTGTGTCTCTCGTTCGTGGTCATGTGACATTACGTGTCTCTCGTTAGTTGTATTGAGACGTTCTATGTCTTTTGCTTGTTGTCTTGTGACGTTGTGTGTCTCTCGTTTGTTGTCATGTGACTTTACGTGTCTCTCGTTAGTTTTATTGAGACGATCTATGTCTCTCGTTTGTTGTCTTGTGGTGTTGCGTGTCTCTTGCTTGCTGTCTTGTGACGTAACGTGTCTCTCGTTTGTTGTCTTGTGACGTTGTGTGTCTCTTAAATGTTGTATTGTGACGTTGTGTATCTCTCGTTTGTTGTCTTGCGACGTTGTGTATTTCGTCTATTGTCTGGAGTCGTTCTATGTATATCGCTTGTTGTTTTGTGAGGTTGTGTGTGTCTCGTTTGTTGTCTTGTGACGTTGTGTGTTTTTGTTTGCTGTCTTGTGACGTTACGTGTCTCTCGTTTGTTGTCTTATGACGTTGTGTGTATCTCAATTGTTGTCAGGTGACGTTGTGTGTCTCTCGTCTTGTTACGTTGTGTGTCTCTCCTGTGTTTTCTTGTAACGTTACCTGTCTCTCGTTGTTGTCTTGTGACGTTGTGTGTCTTTCGTTTGTTGTCTTGTGACGTTACGTGTCTCTCGTTGTTTTCTTGTGACGTTATGTGTCCCTCGTTTCTTGGATTGTGACGTTATGTGTCTTTCGTTTGTTGTCTGGTGACGTTACGTGTCTCTCGTTTTTATTTTGTTACGTTGTGTGTCTCTCGTTTGTTGTCTTGTGACGTTGTGTGTCTCTCGTTCGTCGTCATGTGACGTTGTGTGTCTCTCGATTGTTGTCTTGTGACGTTGTGTGACTCTCGTTTGTTGTCTTGTGACGTTTTGTGTCTCCCGTTTGTTATCTTGTGACGCTGTGTGTCTCTCGTTTCTTGTCTTGTAACGTTACGTGTCTCTTGTTTCTTGTCTTGTGACGTTACGTGTCTCTCGTTTCTTGTCTTGTGACATTTTGTGTATCTCGTTTCTTGTCTTGTGACGCTGTGTGTCTCTCGTTTCTTGTCTTGTGACATTTTGTGCATCTCGTTTCTTGTCTTGTAACGTTGTGTGTCTCTCGTTTTTTGTCTTGTGACGTTAGGTTTCTCTCATTGTTGTTTTTTTTGCGGTTACGTGTCTCTCGTTTCTTGTCTTGTGACGTTGTGTGTCTCCCGTTGTTGTCTTGTGACGTTACGTGTCTCTTGTTGTTGTCTTTTGACGTTACGTGTCTCTCATTGTTGTCTTGTGACGTTACATGTTTCTCGTTTCTTGTCCTGTGACGTTACGTGTCTCTCGTTGTTGTCTTGTGACGTAACGTGTCTCTCGTTGATGTCTTATGACGTTACGTGTCTCTCGTTTCTTGTCTTGTGACGTTGTGTGTCTCTCGTTTCTTGTCTTGTGACGTTGTGTGTTTCTAGTTCGTCGTCATGTGACGTTGTTTGTTTCTCGTTCGTCGTCATGTGACGTTCTTTGTCTTTCGCTTATTGTCTTGTGACGTTGTGTGCATCTCGTTTGTTTTCTTGTGACGTTGTGTGTCTCTCGTTTTTTGTCATGTGATATTACGTGTCTTTCGTTAGTTGTATTGAGACGTTCTATGTCTCTCGTTTGTGGTCTTGTGGCGTTGTGTGTCTCTCGTTTCTTGTCTTGTGACGTTACGTGTCTCTTGTTTGTTCTCGTGACGTGGTGTGTCTCTTGTTTGTTTTATTGTGAAGTATCGTGTCTCTCGTTTGTTGTCATGTGACATTGTGTGTCTCTTGTATGTTTTGTTGTGACGTTGTGTGTCTCTCGTTTGTAGTATTGTCACGTTACGTGTCTCTCGTTGTTGTCTTGTGATGTTACGTGTCTCTCGTTTGTTTTCTTGTGACGTGTTGTGTCTCTCGTTAGTTTTCTTGTGACGTTACGTGTCTCTCGTTTGTTTTCTTGTGACGTTACGTGTCTCTCGTTTGTTATCTTGTGACGTTGTGTGTCTTTTGTGTGTTGTCTTGTGACGTTACGTGTCTCTCGTTGTTGTCATGTGACGTTGTCTGTCTCTCTTTTGCTGTATTGTGACGTTGTGTATCTTTCGTCTGTTGTCTGGAGTCGTTCTATGTATCTCGCTTGTTGTCTTGTGACGTTGTGTGTTTCTCGTTTGTTGCCTTATTACTTTGTGTGTCTCTCGCTTGTTGCCTTATTACGTTGTGTGTCTCTCGCTTGTTGTCTTGTGTGTGTATTTCGTTTGTTGTCTTTTGACTTGTGTGACTCCTGTGTTGTATTGTGACGTGTTGTGTCTCTCATTTGTTTTCTTGTGACGTTACGTGTCTCTCGTTTGTTTTCTTGTGACGTTACGTGTCTCTCGTTTGTTATCTTGTGACGTTGTGTGTCTCTCGTTAGTTGTATTGAGACGTTCTATGTCTTTTGCTTGTTGTCTTGTGACGTTGTGTGTCTCTTGTTCGATGTCATGTGACAGTACGTGTCTCTCGTTAGTTTTATTGAGACGATCTATGTCTCTCGCTTGTTGTCTCGTGACTTTGTGTGTATCTCGTTTGTTGTCTTGTGACGTTGTGTGTCTCTCGTTTGTTGTCATGTGACTTTACGTGTCTCTCGTTAGTTGTATTGAGACGATCTATGTCTCTCGTTTGTTGTCTTGTGGTGTTGCGTGTCTCTTGTTTGCTGTCTTGTGACGTAACGTGTCTCTCGTTTGTTGTCTTGTGACGTTGTGTGTCTCTTGAATGTTGTATTGCGACGTTGTGTATCTCTCGTTTGTTGTCTTGCGACGTTGTGTATTTCGTCTATTGTCTGGAGTCGTTCTATGTATATCGCTTGTTGTTTTGTGAGGTTGTGTGTGTCTCGTTTGTTGTCTTGTGACGTTGTGTGTTTTTGTTTGCTGTCTTGTGACGTTACGTGTCTCTCGTTTGTTGTCTTATGACGTTGTGTGTATCTCAATTGTTGTCAGGTGACGTTGTGTGTCTCTCGTCTTGTTACGTTGTGTGTCTCTCCTGTGTTTTCTTGTAACGTTACCTGTCTCTCGTTGTTGTCTTGTGACGTTGTGTGTCTTTCGTTTGTTGTCTTGTGACGTTTCGTGTCTCTCGCTTGTTGTCCTGTGACGTTTTGTGTCTCTCGTTTGTTTTCTTGTGACGTTACGTGTCTCTTGTTTTTTCTCTGATGACATTACGTGTCTCTCGTTTGTTTTCTTATGACGTTACATGTCTCTCGTTTGTTCTCTTGTGACATTACGTGTCTCTCGTTTGTTTTTTGAGACGTTACGTGTCTCTTGTTGTTGTCTTGTGACGTTACGTGTCTCTCGTTTGTTGTCTTGTGATGTTACGTGTCTCTCGTTTGTTTTATTGTGACGTTGTGTGTCTCTCGTGTGTTGTCTTGTGACGTTACGTGTCTCTCGTTGTTGTCTTGTGACGTTACGTGTCTCTCGTTTGTTTTCTTATGACGTTACGTGTCTCTTGTTTGTTTTGTTGTGACGTTGTGTGTCTTTTGTTTGTTTTCTTGTGACGTACGTGTCTCTCGTTTGTTGTATTGTGACGTTGTGTGTCTCTCGTTTGTTGTCTTGTGACAATATGTGTCACTCGTTTGTTGTATTGTGACGTTGGGTGTCTCTCGTTTGTTGTCTTGTGACAATATGTGTCTCGCGTTTGTTGTCTTGTGACGTAGTGTGTTTCCTGCTTGTTGTCTTGTGACGTTGTGTGTCTACCGTTCGGTCGTCTTGTGACGCTGCGTGACCCTCGTTCGTCGTCTTGTGACGCTGCGTGTCTCTCGTTCGTCGTCTTGTGACGCTGTGTGTCTCTCGTTTGTTGTCTTGGAAATATAACTCGGCCTTCCTGATTCTGCTAAAAAAAGAATTACAAACAGAGCGCCATGTCCCCAAAAGGCGCCATAAATAAACTCTTGCCAAGGGAACAAGCTGTTAAACATGTTGATCAAAATATTTTTCTGTGATCTTTCAGCGTAGATAGGAATTATAAAAATATTTATTATATTAACAATATTTCAGTATTTTGACTGTGTTTAAAAACATGACATCATTAATTTCTTAAAAAACACGATGTACGCCTAATTACATGAACTTGGCCTTCCTGGCCCCAATATCACTTAAGTCAAATCTCAAACTCAGTCTCAACACATAGCATTAAAATTTATTAAAAATCACATATGTTTTTTAACAGTTTTATAAGCGGATTCTATCACAGAATATGCTGATAAAAGCCTTTGGTCGAATTCCAAAGTAAATATATTCTACAGCCAAAAAATGTAATTGAGTACAATTCTGTATATTTTATAAAATACTCAAGTATAATTTTTGTTCTGGAATTAGTTTTCTTCGAAAAATTGACAAAATATTGTTATCAACACATTCTATAAGGAAATACGTTTTCAATAAGTATACAACTTGCAAGATTTTGAAGATTATTACGCTTTTTTTATGGTGAAATGAATTGAGACTGAGTTTGAGATTGACTTAAGTATTTTGTGATATTGGGGCCTGATGCAGCTTGAAACCGGCATTACATACAAATCGCCTCGCCCACACAAGGCGCCAAAAAAACGAAAAGAACTACAGCAGGGCGTATTAATAATGCGCGGTACTTTGATTCATACAATCCTTCAAAGGGATTCTGACAAAGTCTGCGCTATTTGCACGGTCTCTTTGATCTGCATTAGTAAAAAACACACTGATATCCTTATCTTTATTTATATTCATATTTTATAAACATAAAAACATTAACAGACAAACTCAACATGGGAGTTGCTTTGGGATTTTCATTCCAAACAAACTTGTAAAAAAAACAGGTTTCGGAATCGAACTAAGGTATGACAAAATTGCCGACTGCATGACACTCTAATGCACCAGTCAAGTGTAACCAGCACCCACCCCCAGGTCCGGGGAATAGCGGGGACTTTGACTTTCGGTCCGGCAAACCCCGGGTAAAATCCCCGCCCTGCGGAGACAAACCGATGGTGAAATCCCCGCTAAATGCCATGTAACGCCACATAGCAGCATCGCCGCATAAACGTGTGTTTGTTTCGTTAATGCGGTGATTTTCAACGCATAAATAGTGCGACCACGTTTATGCAGTGATCCTCAACGCAAAAAGCAGAAATTGCTTATATGGGGCGCAACTGTGCCTTTTTGCCACATAAAGGGGATTAACTTAATTAGTTCTAATATTTCAACAAAAACGTAGTAATGACGATGATGATGATGATGATGATGATGATGATGATGATGATGATGATGATGATGATGATGATGGTTGTGGGGATAATGATGGTGGTGGAGATGATGATGGTGGTGGTGGTTGTGATTGTGGTGATGATGATGCTGGTTGTGATGATGTTGTTGATAATGATGATGATTAAGGCGTAACATATTACTGTCATTTTGAAAAAAAATACGGGAAAAGCAGGCAGGCAAATTGGTCAAATTTAAGGAAATATTCTAAAGTTGAGCCAAAATTTTCTTGGTTACAAATGATTAGTCCATAACATCACAATCAAAGAAAGAAAGACGCCCATGATGACCCTATATCAGTCTTCTGAGTCCTCTTGTTCAAGTGCCCAAAACTAATGTTGTGTTAATTTTTTTTGGAAACAATATAATCTTCAGTGGTTTTCCTTTCGTTGCCCTGGTAACCAGAGATATACGCTGATGACCTAGACGTGATTAAATTTCACAATCACACAATTACCTGTGGTTCTTGACAAGGAAATAATTCTTAGCTCATTTGAGCACAAAGAGCACATGTGGAGCTGTGAGGATTGTTGGATTTCTGTTATTTGTCCGTCGTTAACAATTGACTTTTCTTGAAAAGTTTGAAATGACGTTGAAAGTGCGCATTGTCAAGGGTACATGACAGTCAGTCTAACAAAAAGGCGAGAATATATGTTACGTCCTACGACGATTTTTCTGATTGTCCCAAATGACGGTGTTGTGCGTTGTCGTGACATATATTCCGCCTTTAGTCGGGCCAAACGTCATTTCAAACGTTTTCGCAGAAAGATCAATTGGTTTGGTTTACTAAATCTTTGTCAGAATTTACGTCTCTAAAAGTCTAGTTCAACGCTCGGTTAAGTGGACACAAAAACTAAGTCTGATCTTGATGAAACTTTATCAATCAATATTGTACTCATATGTGTTTTAATTGTTTTTTTATGCGGCGAAAATGTGCCTTTTTGCCACATAAAAAAGTCCTGTTTATGCTTTGAAAATCACCGCATAAACGTGGTCGATTTCGTTTATGCGGCGATGCTGTTATGCGGCGTTACAATGCCCCCGCTCCCAGGGACCCTAGGTAAGGCCCATTCCCCGCTATATTTTGCGCGAAGACAAAACCACCGCATTCACCCAGGACTGCGGGGCCACCTGAAAGGTAAAAACACGGCCCATTTCCGCGGCTATCACCGGTATACCCCCGGACCTGCAGGGGGGGGGGGCGTGGTTACAATTGACTGGTGCATAACCGATACACTATATTCTTGATTACAAACAAATGCGTTATAAATAATATTGTTCCCTAAAAAGTGGACTCGGGTGATTTTTGATCTATCAAAACATAATTTAGAAGAACTTGTTTAGTTGTTCAAACACGGGCACCCAACATTTTTCCATGTTACTTTTATTTTTTCTAGCCTTTTGTACACTACTCAAAGAAATAACACCTTGATTGCCTCGAATCTTTCAAATACATTTCTTTTTAAAATATCGATTTAACAAGAGCACGTATAGCTTTTAAAATCGTTGGCAGTTTGAGTGTTTGTTAAATATTATAACTGCGAAGTGGATTTCACTTACCTGTTCGAACTGTTGTCACTCAACAGAGGTGTGCTTTCTGTGACCTCCAATCTCACATTTGGTAAAACGTCAGACACGTTTGTGTCCATGGTTGCTCTTATTCTCTATAAATACGATTCCTCACACAAAAAACAAACAGATTATACTTAATAATTTGTGTCCAACTATATTAATCTGCAACACGAAATTCATCTTGAAAACCCGAAACACGCATTTGAAATATGCAAGTAGGTAAAATGTCAATATTATTAAAGTTATCTGGTATACTCAGATGTAAGATGTAAGAAAAATGATGCACTTATCACCTCGGCACGTATAATTATAAATACAAGACATTAGAAATGAAGAATGTATGCATGGTCAGCGCCTCAAAACGTGCCGTTAAGCACACATATTCTACTGTTACTATTAATAATACAGAGTGAGGAATCGCGTGACTTCAGCGGGGATCTCATATGGGTCATCACGGTTCAAAACAGATGTAAACAAGTAAGAGTGTGACATTAATTTCTAAATAACTTTTTTGAGAGAAAAGATATGAATATATTTCTTAGTTTATGAAAGATTGTGCTATGTTCTGCTCCTTCACGGATAAAATGTTTAAGATATGATTGTATGTATTTTAACGACCCAATCATTGGCCAAAATTTCAACATGACGGAATATTGTAGAACGATGCAACGCTGTTTGCGCCGTGAGTCTTTGTTTTGTACACAGTTCTTGGTAATTAGTAATACTTGAGATGTCAAACATGCGTTAAAAAAGTAACATTTGTTCATTAATTTCATTAAACAAATTGTTCGTAAAATGCCTTTTAGTTCTTTCAATAAATATTGAATTTTCAAGAAATGCTTTTGTAAACGTGAATTTTATATATGTTATTGTCAACGTGAACTTCTTCATACCTAAATAAAACTAACTATGTTTAATCTGTATGCTTTACACACGTATGAAATCAAGCTTATTTTATTCTTCTTTATTATTCTATTCTTCGTAGTGATTCATAATATCATAATACTAGTAGTTAATTCGGTCTTTAAATACATGTATGTCTGAGGAGAGTGTAGCATTGCTTCTTGAATGCAGCATGAAAACAATTTTGAGTGTCATTTGAAGCAAGAATTGATTTATTTGGATTTCTAATACTGACATAAGACAATGTTTCCATGGTGCTTCAGACGACAGTCTTCATGGGAGGCAATTGCGTAATGACAATAGAAAAGTAGTTCAATACGGTTATTTTTTTATATTTAGCCATGAACAAGATAAGGATGTTTAGCATGGCCAATTGTTTCGATCTACTTATCTGAGGTGGGAGATCGATAGCTCTCACATCATAGAGTAAATTATCGCCAATCTGACACCGAATATGGAATCACAAATCATGAGTTGTGATGATACAGTTTCATAGTTTATTCAAATGCATAAAGGCCATAGGCCCGTGAGCTCACATCAATGGAATTCATAATATACATAATTAAATGCATTTCTATCAATCGATCGTTGGTCATAATATATATGAATATATGTATACTTATTTATGCTAACAAGGTACTAACGAAACACAAATTGAACATAGACCGTACGCATAGAATATAATATAATCATAGTGAGGAAACAGTGGTTACGAATATAATTCAAATGTGTTATATAACATCATCATAAATAGAACGTGGAATTTCTTAAATAAAGTTCAAAAGCCTTGTGGATAAACATTGCTAATTTCCTTTCAAAAGTCTAATTTGTTTTTGTAAAAAAATCAACAAATTTGGGTATATTTGGTATATTCCCATAGTATTTACCTATGTATTGTCTTAAAAATCACTATATAAAGTACATTCAAACCAGAAATGAATTTTCTAGTTTATGGCTTACATTTCCTTTCATTAACATATATTGGAATAATTTGTGCCATCTACCGGTCTCAATTTCTAACCTGTGAGACGAAAGTCTAAGTCCAGTCAATGCGTTCCTAAATTTAACTATACTAACATCACACAAATATGGTTGTAACTTAAAGTCTGCGAACAATACATACGTTTTTGCTCTAGATGATTTTTCATGAAGTTTTTCAAACCATATATATATATATATATATATATATATATATATATATATATATATATATATATATATATATATATATATATATATATATATATATATATATACTATATTTTAGTCTGTTTCAGTTCACATATAAATATATTAAAATCATCAACACTTTGAAAGAACCATACATCATAAATTCCTAGTGATTGTTATATAAATCTAATACTTTTTGCACATGACTTACAATTTGACAATCTTTCCAAATCTCTATACTATAATCTATAAACCGCTTTAACATATTTAATATCTTCACATAGTCAAATACTTAACCAATACTTTATCACATTTACAATTCTTGTCTACCAAGTACCCCATTAACATAATTATTCTGAGTTTGGGTTCTTACACCAAGTCTTTACAGAACTTCAAATGAACTATTTCTAACTTAATGCAATTTTGTAGACCCCATAATTCACAACCATAGTTTAAAAATGGATGTATTCGTTTTATCAAACAAAGATAAATAATGGCTGGTTGATATACAAAGAAATTTGACTAGATTTGAATAAAGTTTGTCCAAAGCCTTCATATCTTGTTCTGACAAAGAGACAACTGTTGTGCTAAATGAACCACCAGTTGTAAAGACTATTCCAAGTTAATTAAGTCACAATTTCCAACCGATGCCCTTGATACAAAAATATTAAATGTCGCCTAATGTTCCCACCTTTTAAAAATTATTTACATTTATACTAAGTTTCTTCTAACAACAACAGGCCTTTTTTGTAACTCAGGTTCAGATTCTGATCAAATAACATATAGACTGCCCTAAAATACATTTCCGGTTTGAAAACAACAACACTCGAAATGATCTTTACTTAATGCACGCTTAAAACACTAAAAGAAAAACAAAACAATATTTACTTTGTACAATACAGAAATTGCATGGTTACAAAAGTCGCAAAAATGTTTATTTTGTAAAACACAAATATAGTATGGTACGAAAAGACAAAACAAACAACTTTGTACAACACAGAAATTGGATGCAGTAAATTTATGACGGAAAAACTTCTAAAACAGGGCTTCAGATATCATAAATTAAGGAAAACTTTCTCAAAATTTGTTAATGGTCATTATGATATTATATCAATGTACAATAGTAATCTTAAATTGCTGATTGCTAATGGTATTGCTCATCCCGATTTTTATGGTGATGTTTTAAAAACAATTCGTAAAATTAAAACATATCCAGCAGGGAGTTGGGCAGACAGACTCAATAAATTGCATGGATTTTATTTAAATCGTGGATATACTTGCAATACTTTAAGAGTACTTGCCTTTAAGTTTTTGAAGATGAATTCCTCAAACAAAATATAAGGTTGAATATAGCGTCCTTACATAATTAAAACTTCAGTCCTTTGATTTCATGAACATTTTGCAGATTCAAGTCATCTTTAAAAACCGTCTTTGGCTGGCTCGAAATGTTCCGGCATGTGACGTCTCTTTTTTCAAATAGTTCACATAAACATGTAGCTAATTGTTCGGAAGAAAAGTTGAGCTAATACATGTCGCTTTTATATTTAATAAAGTGTTCTCTATTTGTTCCCAGATTTAGTACAATGATGCTTTTTATCATGAAAATCTATTATCACACAGTCGTATACCTTTTATTTTCTAAGGCAGATTGTGTGTGGTGCTCATAGTTTCAAACAATAACTGCATCGTATCTTTGAAAAGTTTTTGCATTAGGTACTCTGAATTGTATACCTTCGTCTGCATACAGAGTTGGAATCCCTTAGCATTGAAGTACTGGGGGATTTACCTATTAGTTTGTAATTATTTATATAGTGTATATTTTTCCGCTTAGCCTTCGCTATGTTTTATAAAAATTGATATGAAAATAACAAACTTAACAGCGATAATTCTTTCCGAATCGAGCTGTCGTACGCTTCATGTTATAACCAACTGTGACGTCACAAATCACGTCGTATTTCCTCATATTTACGTGTTTACTTTATTCGGATTATTGGGATAAGAATGCGGTTGTGCACACAAACTGGTTTAAACCCCGAGTAAATTTACATTTTACTGACCGTTCCAAGGCGGTACCTAACAAGCCTAGTTACCTAGTGTTTTTTTTTATAAAATATATCGCTGTGTTTTTTGTGGAGTTCTGTGCTGTTGTTTTATGTTTCTTGTTTGTGATTATTTCTATTTGTATTTTATATCTTTGGCGTTTAGCCTGTGCCATTAAACAGGGTTTTTGTTTAAACTTTTTGCTACTGAGTTTGTTTCTGCAGTTTTCATATAAATATTGTTACAAAAACAAAAATGACTGTGTACAGCAAATACATTATGTAGTCACCGGGGATGAGCAAAAAAGTCACGTGACCACAAATGCAAACGCCAGTAGTATTTTGGCTCGATTGATCGTCAATCAAGGTAAGTTTCTTATCGATATTTTTGTTATACGCGAGTTCAAATGACATAGCGCAAAAAAGAATGCATTGTTTTGTCTTTCGATCGGTGTATTGGTCACCATTCATGTCTGCATAGTTTTCGAGAACACTTCGATACAAATTGTGTCCATGAATGCAAACGCACGTAGGTAGTGTTAAAATGTCAAATATTAAGATAAATTGCCACATTTTTTCAATTGTTTTGACTTTCAGTTGTTCAACAATGGTTTTTATTTGTTTTATGAATATTCTGTGCGATGCAATTTGCACAAACAAATGCATTTTCTGAAGAATTTAAATTTGGCAAACGCACGTTGGCATTTTCATAAGCTTTTAAAACTTTTTATTCATTTTATATCCATAACTATTGCTGTAAGATTTTTGAATCTATATTTAATTATTATTATGATCATAATGCTTGCGGTCATATGCATAAGGGAAAGTGAAACGCTTTATGTCGTTTTACTTAGCTAGATAGGCCATCATTTAAAATTTTAATAAGCGTTTGTTTGCGCGAGACGTACTTTTATGAAAATGCTTTTACCGATGATATTCTTTTAACAAACTACAATTTGTGTAATATATTTTGCGAAGTAAATCAAGTGGCGCTTAATTAATGAATGACAGTGTCTGTTTCAGTGATGTCATTTGTTTGCCACGTTTGTGGGAATGCGTTGAAAACGACATGGGGGCTGAAATTGCATGAGCGCCGCAATGACGGTGTAAAAGCATTTACACGCTGTTAGAAACAGTTATACACATCGGAGAGCTTGACGCGCCATACGTAAGTGTATTTTAGTATTAAAAATGCTTATATTATTCTTGTTTTATTCTATATTATTCTATAATTAAGCAATTATCTACCAGTCACAAGCTCAGGCGTTTTTATTAAAGGTTACCAAAATATTGCAATTAAAGTATTTTAATTGCATACCTTTAAAGGCATACATGTATTTATACAGGTGCACCACACATGGATCCAATAAGCAGTTTCTGTGCCCGAAATGCATGCAGGAGGTCACCACACATACCTGAACAGGCATTGGCGAGGAGAAGATGGCACGACATGTTATACGTGCGACATGTGTGGGATTTCAATGGAGGAGAAATAGACCTGAAGGCTCATATGGACGGCCATACTGGCGAGAAATCATACCAGTGCGCTGAATGTGGGAAATGTTATCGGCATAGAAGTAGATTGTGCAAGCAAAAGTTATTAAACACACCAAATAAAACATCAAATTTTAGACAAGAAAAAGGTTGATGCATAGCATCAAGTCAGCGCAATGAAATTAGAAGAAAAACGTGCATGCAGATAACCAAAAATGGTTATTATTTCAATGATAATATTTTGTTTTGTGTTGGGTGTACATATGCTCGAAGGACATTATGGTTATTTTTTCCCCAAGCTAATCCTCCGGTTAAAACTGAATAATAACAAAAATATATATACGTTTTTTCGGATTAAATAGAGTCAATGGTCTAATACATAGATTTCAATGGCATGAAATTCACCTTTTCTTTGTACCGGCATGTTCTGTGAATTCCTTGCTTTATATTTTGTACAAGTTTATGTAACACATTTCACTCATATGAATATATAGAAATGGGGTAAAAATACTATATATCAAAGGGGAATTATCTGGAGTTCATTCTTTCGAATGGTATTTTCAAAACAAACAAATAAGCTCAAGGTTAATTTTTCAAAACTCGGAATTTTTGCTGTCACCAAGGGAGATTACTGCGTAGGAGGTTTACAGACATAAAGGATATTTTAATAGTACCGTGTAACCTTCATCTATATCAATCGGAACACCTCGGCCTGTATCTATCTCGGAGATGGCCGAGTTGTTATGATTGAGTTGGTATTTAAAATCAAAACGATAAGCAGGGCTATTATAATTCAAGGTTTCATGATCAATTAAAGTGTAAAGTTTTATAAAACAAACTAAACTCATATTTTATCATGCAACGTGGAAACTATTGAAAGCATTGTTCTGCAATTTATGAACTAGTCCCTAAGTTGGAATATTTCTAAAGTAATATCAAATATAGTCGGCGCCCTTCTGGGCGCCGACTTATAATAAGTATCTTTCATGGCCGAGAGTGCAAGGTTCATCCCAATCCGAACATAGAGTGTATTGCGGAAGCGGGGTTTACCGTGTTTCCGCAAAACACCCTGCGAGAGGGGTGGGATGAGCCTATCTTACACGAGCGGCGATGATCCTGGAAAAACCTGGAAATCTTTTGTGCGTAGAGAATATAATGCGCGTATAGATTTGTAATAATTCGTGGTTGTTATGGATATGCGTGCAGTGATTCGGATTATGTTTATGTTATGATTAAATATTTATAGTTCTTAAAAGAGGACAGCGTTATTTCTTGAATGGAGCGCGAAAACTTTTCTATTGCTCCATTTGAAGCGAGAAATAATCAATTTTGATTTTTAGACTGTCGGCTGCAAGCCGACAGTCTTTAGAGAGCGGTATTTCAGAAACGCGACTAGTCGCCTGACACGACATATTGAACATGAATATATTAATACACACCACCTGCGTAGCAACCGAACTACTTACGTGAATGTGGGGCGTCAAGTACCTGCTTATGTGTATTTAACGCGTTATTGCCTTTTTTATGACAAACATTGCGTGTTACTCTTAGTATAGTTGTACCGTTGCAATTTGGTGAGTTTTATTGAACAAAATAATGAAAAATAATGAAAGTATAGCATTTACATACGAAGTCATTTTACCCTACATCCAATAGTAAGCTACACCACATGTTTGCACCCCGTGTGACGTCACACATATCCCGGCATTCAAGACTGACCCGGCAAACCCCGGCAAAGAACTTATTTTATCAATGAAAGCTATTAAGAAATAAATCATACGCGGTTAAAGAGTTCATGTCATGTAATATTTTGTGAAATAGCTTTTATGTTTCAAATGATTTTTTTCAGCAGCAATCGAACTATTGTATTTGTTTGAGTAAATTATTTGGATTATACCTATCACAGTGTGTCAACGTTATGCCTATTGTTATTTTGGACTATAGGGTGTAGGTTTTAAAGACATACACAATATGGCGGCGATTATGCGGAAATGAAATTGTATGTTACTTCGAACACGTTCTTCTATAGAATAACCGACCTGTATTTAGTGCTATTGCTTTAACATCAATCGAAGCAAAAATGGCATCAATGTATGCGTCTAAAAATGTTAAATTTAGATGGAGACAATCCAGAAATGAGCTGCCAGGAAGTGATCGATTTCGGACACGAAGGTACATGTACATTAGTCTGAAATAATAGACGTGTTATACGGGATTCTTCCAATCCCTAACGTCTAAACGGGTTTGTGCAACAAGCGGGGCTGTTTGAAAAATATTGAAATTGTATTAAGTGAAGTATTTTATGGTTGAAATGGATAATAAAGTAAAGATTTATATTCATATTTTACCATTCGCCTTATTCCAGAAGCCCATAATGCTTTGCGACAAAGGTGACTTCCGGTTTATTTCCGCATTCAATTTCCTAGTTATCGATACGAGTGAAAGGAAGAGCATAATTGGCAAAATAGATCGATAGGTGAGTAAAACATGTTAGGAACATCAGGTTATACATTCTTCTATAAATTTCTACCGTTTTTTGTAAATGTCAATGAAGTTTTCGACGTTTATACCCAACTTCAGTACACATTTAAGTGGGTGGGGTAAAATAACAACTATAATGGTAAAGACTTTCATAGTAGTTCTCAAAGCCTTCAAATACATATTGGTTGTTATGAAGTATGCATTCAATTGTGGTTTGTTGAGTTTGTTATTAAATTAAATGAATGATATGTTGCAATTAGTGTGAAATTGTTAAAATCTGCAACTTCAAAACAGTCAAGTAAATGAAGCTTAAATGTGATTAAGAAGGGCATTTAAATACTGACTGCTGTGCTCTATGTAAACAAATATGCAGGTCTTAAAATAACAGCTTATTAATATTGTACTAGTAAATTGTAACTATTTAAATATCTGACTGATATTAAAGCTGCACTCTCACAGATTAAACATTTTGACAACTGTTTGTTTGTTTTTTGTCTTCGACTGGCAATTTATGCAAACCGTTAACGTGCAAGAAAACCAGTGATATAAGACTGCTGACAAAACATTGGATCGCAGATTTTCATTTTTAAGTAAATAAAATAATTTTTAATGCATTTTTCTTAAACCGTTAGTAACGCTTTTAAAATTAGCCATAAAATAATCATTTTTAAATGGAGATATGAAAATCGGTGATCTGATTTTTTTTGTCAGCAGGCTTATATCACTGGTTTGCAGATATTAACGCAGAAATTGCCTCTTTCCAAGACAACAAATAAAAAAAGTTGTCAAAACGGTATATCTGTGAGAGTGCAGCTTTAACAGTTAAGAGACTTTTATATTTTTATTTTTTCTGGCTAAGTTGGATGATGATAACACTATTTATTTTATTTCAGAGATGTCCATTCTGGATGTTTGATTCCACCAAGTTGATGCTCAACAGGAGTAGGCAGTTTATACCATTGATCTGATAGCACCTGCTATATCAGTGGTTTTACAATAAAAATTTGTGCAAAACACAAGAGACGGAATCGGTTCAAGAACAGAGATAAAATAAAATGAAGTGTGTCAATATGAATGAAAACTTTCCTTGACTGCAAGGACTAAAGAAATGCACACAAGTGACATAAATTTAAATGTTTGGTACAAAAAGTAGACATTTAGAACTTAAAATTATGACACAGGATGTGAAACAACACTTTATAGCCGATAACAGACCAACAAGAGATTTTTCAAAAAGAAGCAAGATGTGGTTTTTTAACCCTTGGCAAATGAACCTTTAAAGGGATTATTGCATACCAAGGACAATTTATTGTTTTTGAATTAAATCATGTTTAATGTTATTATTAAATTGTAAAAAATACCGTTGTTATTAATATGATTGTCTATGATCTTTTTATTCCAATGATTGTGTAAAACTCCCATGGTTAATATTAAAAAGACATAGAATCGAGTTAACGTTTGTGGGCAATAACTAGCCACCCGGTTAACTTAGTTTGTAGGAGCACCATGCTTTTTCTGGCAGCCCTTGGTTCGAGCTTTTTCCTATCATGTTACTTTAGTATTGTTATAGTCAATAAGCCTAGGTGTCGTTAGCGCAGTACTGTAGGCCGAATATTTTCTTGGCCCAAATTCAAACAGCCTTGAGATTTAAATGAAACTTGGTACACATGCAAATTTCCAGAAACAATAGGCTCATGTCCAGCAAGATCATACATAATATTTCAAGACTTGAATGATTCAATACATCTGCTCCTATGTATTATAATTTTCATAACTAAAATTGCTCATCATTGTAAATACAGTGCTCAAGTTTTAAGCTGCATTCTCAGACTGACCATTTTGACAAAAAATGTCTGAAAACCAGTGATCTAAGATTGCTGATGGAAGATCAGAAAACATTTTTACAGAATTATCTTGACCGTTTTGACAAAAAAAATGTCTGAAAACCAGTGATAAAAGATTGCTGATAGAAGATCAGATAACATTTGTACGTATCTTTGTTTGAAAATGGATATATTTATGGTTAAAAAGCGCTTCTAACGCTTTAAGAAAATGGAGTCTTTTGACAGTGTTTCAAACAACTGAGATCTGTTATTTTGTGAATCATCTTATATGACTGACTGACTTGAAGGCAATGATATCAAAATCAGTTAATCTGTAAGATTGCAGTTTTAAAGGTGCATGTCACTAAAGGTCAATTGGCAGGAGATCTCATCAAATTTAATGAAGAATCATACATTTAATGATGCAATTTAACTATTCATTTTGATGAGAATCAGCATTTAAAGAAGTTACCATAACTCTGATTTTTTTGCTGTGCTTTTTTTATGACAAATTTATCATTTCTGTAGAAAATGTCTGACACTATCATACAAATTGTAGCAAAAGAAACAAAAAATGGTTGTACAGAATTAATGTTTATTTAAATATCTATAAAAAGAGTTGTTCATATTATAAAACATTATGATGCACATTGTAAATAAAGTACAAGGACATAAAAAAATATTTAATTTTATATATTTATATGATTTTTGAATAATAATATTTCTTATGATAACAATAATAATAATAATAATAAGTGTTGAATACTAAGCACTTAACATATTATACATGTATGAATATCAATAATAACAGTCAAAAAACAACAGTTCAACCAACAAAAGAGATCCAACAAGTTAACTAGCAATGGGAATCAAACCAATATGACCCAACAGTGATTCAAATAACACTAGTTGTCTATCACACATTCTGTCCAACAAGCAGTTCAAACAACACTTGGTGGTCCAACCAACACTTCCAGTCCAACCATTTATAATTGTTCAACCAACACGTATGGTCCATCCAATATAGCGGCCCAGTAAGCAATAGATGCCAAACCAACAATAGCATGTCAGGTACTAGCTGTCCATCACGTTACTACCAATCTAGCAGCCCAACCAATTGTAGTGATGTTCTTCATTGAAAGTAATGATCTCAGAAGGTAACATCAGCATATTTGAATCATATCTGTAAAGAAAGGAATGGAACATAAAAAGCATATTTTTATAAAAAAGTAAGTTACTCTCAGACTTATTTATGAATGGGTTTTAAGACAATCTGGAACCCTATTTAATTCCAGGCCTGGGGGTATGCGACTAGTCCGGTGGCCATCATAATATTTGAAAATAACAAATCATTCAGAAGACTACACAGGTGACAGCATGACATAATTACTCTAAGTAAAATGTTTATTACATAGTAATAAAATACACACAGCAGTATAAATATCATAATTTTTATTGATGATGATTTATTTATGTTCATTCATAAGACTATTAGTTATACCTGGTAATGTACATACAGATTCCTCATTAGATTATGACTCTCAGATAGTAAAACAGACTAATGTATTATTTGTGTTAATTTTCAAAACAAATGTTTTAGAATAGATGAGAATTTGTTGTTTATAATACTCCAATAAGAATAGTAACTGCAGTCTTTTCTGAACCATCTACCCCACCCACCAGAACTAACTGTCCAAGTAAACAGTCAAGCGATTTATAGCTCATGACATTCAAATAATATCACAATAATGTAATATAAACTCATTAAAATGACAAATCTAATAAAAATAAATAAATTATAACAAACCTGGAATGATAATTTGTCCGTATTTATCGCTGTTATTGTACTTCGTCATAACCCGGAAATAAACCGGAAGTCACCATGCCGCAAAGGATTATGGTCTATTGGAAAGTCGAGAATGGAAGTGCAAAGCTATTTTGCAAAAAAACAAGCATTTAATGCATTAAAACACATTATTCACCTTTTCATTAAAAGGAAAGTTGACTGACACAGACAACAATTATGCCAAGTGGAACAACTTGACCCAATCGTAATAATTCGGCCACCTCCGACAAGCTTTGAGATAATACAATCGTAACAACTCGGCCTTGGCCGAACAATCTGAACACCTCAGCCAGTATCCAACAGGGATTGACTATCTCGAAGCTTACCGAAGATGGCGAGTTGTTACAATTGATGGCCGAAATGTTCCGATTGTTGTAAAATTGTGAACTGCAGCCTTGCAGGTGCCCTTCATGTATATTTTGTTATGTTTTGACAGAATGAAATGAAGAAAAAAAACATCAAACTCATAATTATTTGCTTGATATTACTTTTTGGTTACGGAATTTATATAAAATAACATTATCTGGTAATATTTCTTGTTTTTATGATATGTCATAGATGCAATATGCTTTAACCCGGAATCCCTATCGGAATAACTACCCAGTTTTCGTACAAAACAATTTGTACGAGAAGGATTTGCTGTATCAAAAATCGTAAAAAAATCTGTCAACGTACAATTATTACGACTAGAAGTTACATCTACCTGATCTACATCTCTTAGTCTAAATATTTGTACGTTGACGGACTCTTTTTACGATTAAAAAAAAAATATATATATATATGGCAAATCCTACACTACAACATCTTCATGTTACTTTCAATTCAGAGTTGATTATTCACTAAAATTATTTCGCATTTTTAATTGTTGTTTAACCTGAAACGTCTCAACCATCAAAAAAGAACATATATGCTTCAATAGTCTAAAAAAAGTAGACGTGTTATATGGGATTCTTCCAATCCCTTACGTCTAATCGGGTTTGTGCAAAACAGGGTGGGGGTTGAAAGATATTGAAATCGTAGTTAGATAAGTATTATATGTTTGAAATAGATATTAAAGGTTTTATATTCGTATTTTAGTTATTACCATGTAAGTGCAAAGATTTGTTTCACAAAACAAGCATTTAATGCATTTAAACACAACCATTTTACATCTATGTAAATCTATGCACCACAGTCTTGCAGGTGATCTTACAGTCTTGCAGGTGATCTTCATGTATAACAGTTTATATCATTATGTTTTGACAGTATGAAATGAAGAAAAACACTCATCAAACTCATAATAATTCGTCAGCTTTTATTTTTTGTGTACATTACTCATATTTTAGATATATATAATTATCTGACCCAGAATCCCAATCGGAATAGCTACTCACTTTTGGTACAAAAAAATTGTATGTGAAGGATATGCCATTTCAAAATTTGTAAAAAGATCAGTTAAGTTACTATTATTTGGACTAGTGCTTCAAGTGTTTGATTTATTTTCTCTATAATGTATTATGCACCTGTCAATTGTAGAGCCAAGCTGGGAGCTGCCTAAAAATCAGTTACCCAGTTAGCTCAGTTTGACAGATCTCCATGCAAGTGTTCACATGGTCGTGGGTTCAAGCACCATACCAGTAGCATCTTTTCTCAAAGGTTTACTTTAGAACCCATCATCCAGGAGTAAACAATTATGATTTTTTTATTAAATATTACAGGCTATGTTCTTTTGTAAACTTTCAGATTGAGAAGTGCCTGGATACAAGGCTAGTATTGTTAACATCATCTGATACAATCAACTGGAACAAAGCTGAAATGGCTGCCTGACCTGACTTAAAAATTGGATGGCAGTACATCAGACTAGAAGATTACAAGTATTGAGGTGGACAAAATGAAACCTGAGCCTACCAAAGCTGACAGATTGCACAAGAAACACATAAATGCAGGTATTTACTGAGATATTGTAATTATTTTTTGAAACTTCTCATTCATTTAGGAAGTTCAGTTGAAACAGAGTTGGCAAAAAAAATGAACAAAGGTATATACATTTTGAATTCTAATTCAAATGAGAACTTTACTGGCCAGCACAGACTGGTAAAATGCTAGTCTACCAATATAAATGTGCCTGGTTCGAATCAGTAAAGCTGATGAATGTACTGGTTGTGTAGCCAGGATGTGAGTAGGTCTGCACTTGGCTGATAATGCATATCATATGTTTAAGCTGCACTCTCACAGATTGTCTGTTTTACCAACTCTTTTTTTTATTTCTTGGTCTTGTAATGAATTATTTTATGCGAATTTCTGAACACTGGACATAACAGACAAGTGGAAAAAGGGGATCGCTGCTTTCTTATATTAATTCAGTCAAAAAAGACAACTGAAAATATTGGAACGCTGTTTTCTTATTTTAATACGTTCAAAAGATGATGTTCAAAAATCTCATTATTAGTAAAGCGTTAGTAATGCTTTTAACCATAAAACCAATAGTTACAAATGTAAATATAAAAAACATGATCTTATCTTTTGTCAGCAGTCTGATTTCATCAGTTTTCATACTGCTTTTCATTAGCTTATTCCAAGCCAAAAAGTAAAAGAAGTTGTCAAAACCTTCAGTGACTGAGAGTGCAGCACTCTTACAGATTGAATGTTTTGACTACTTTATTTATTTTTTGTCTTGGAACGGGCCAATTTATGTGAAAATGCATGTTAACCATTCATATAAGATTGCTGACAATAAATTTGTCAGAAAATGTTTATATTTATGTTTTATGCATTTTTCTTAAACCGTTAGTAACGCTTAAAGCCATAAAACCTTTGTTTTCGACCTGAAATATGGAAGTCTGCAATCTAATATTTTGTCAGTAGTCTTATATCACTGGTTTGCAGATATTTTAGCAAAAAAATAGGTCATTCCAAGACAAAAAATACAAAAGTTGTAAAAACAGTAAATCTGTGAGAGTGCAGCTTTAAATGACTAAATGTTTTGATTTGGCTCAATTTTCACCTAAAATCTTATAGTTTTGTGGGATCTAAATGGTTTGTTTTTAACAACATTACATGTGCATATGTATATATTTGTTCTTAAATTTGTAATTTAGATTGGAAGATTCATTCTCTGGAAAGTAGAAAAGGGCATGTTACATACTGTTATCACTGCCATGACAGAAACCATATTGAGGAGCTGGTCCACCTGTAGGAAGAATTGCGCTATTGGTTGGAGCAGCACTATTATTTACTGTCATTTACTTATTCCCTGCTGCTAAGAGGATACATGTTTATCAGCAAATATCAGCCATCATCTGAATATGAGTGAAAACTGTACCAACTACCCTCATACTTTGAATAGCATAATCTTAAAACTGCCTCAAAGGCATCTTTTTTCAATGAAAAACCAGCTGTCATTTCGGTCCATGCATATTTCATTCAATTGTCCAGATATTCTTGACAACATGGCGCTAATTAATGCTGCAGATTTGAAATTTAAGACATTAGTTTTTTTTCTTCAGCACCATGCAGATTTATTAACACTTTTATAATAAAAACAAACTAGAAAACAAATTTTAAAGATATTAGTTTTTTTTCATGGTATGATGCTACAGCACCATGCTGATTTGTTTTCACTTTAATATCAAAGAAAGTAACTCGAGCACAAATTTTGTAGATATGTGGACTCTGTTGATAGAAGTTCTGGGAGGCATTTTTAGGCTTGAAATAGCATCATTTTAAAGTTATATTTTTATTATGTCCCTTGAATCTTGGGTATAGTTTGTATTGTATTTGCATTTTAAAGACATTGGCTTCAACAGACCATAATGAAATGAAGGAATGTAATTGCTTACTGAAACTGTTATAAGCGACGTCATAAATTGAAGCAATTTTAACATAATGAATATGCATTTAACTAATTTAAAGCGGTTCAAAATTAGGAAATTTGAATTAAGAATCTTGTAGGCCATTGGATACATGATTAAGTAGGGCCAATATATTTGTGCTTATTATAATCACATTTATCCTTCTTCATCTACCTTAAAAAGTGTTCATCATTTGTATGAAATCATTTTCATTTGAAAGAACTTTGCGGTAGTGTTTGCTTGCTTCAGTTACGTCACCGACAGTCTTGCAGCGCTTTCAGCGCTTTGATTAAAATTGCCACGAGACAATGTTTCCATGATGCTACAGACGACAGTCGTCTACAAGGGAGGTAATTGTGTGATGACGATTAAAAAAATAAATTCCATACGGGTACTTGTTTTATCTTGGCCTTGCCAAATTTTTAGGTCAACTTATCTGATGTGGAAGAAAGTAGAATCTCAGGCAGATCATAACAAAAGTATTGTTTATTAATTAATCGTTATGTTATTTGATTACTTATCTTTGATTTTATCTGATTATCTGTGATCGCTTTTATTGTCAATCAATTTATTCAATGTATAAAACTAATCTAAGATATACAGTTATAGAATAAATGAAGAATATTTCCATCATAATGTCTTAATTTCTGTAAAACAGCACTTATACATACAGTTTAAAGAGTATTTTCAGTGATATAAACATTGTTCCGGGTAGAGCATACATTGTCATTGTATCATCGCAATTCATTTTATGGTTATCATTATCACAATATCTGTCATTAACGATTATCATGACAGTATTGTCATCACAACATGAAGAATGGTTAAATAAAAGGTTCATTAAAGATGTTTAAATTATGTTCAAATTAAATGTTTATCCCCATGCGATCTGTTACAAGCATCTTAGAATCGTTACGTCTGGCCCGCTCCCAGCACACACCCTTCTGTAATGCATTTCTGTTTAACAAAACAGTCCCGTACTGTACTGTACTCCGACTCTTTGTATCAAACGTGTGGTTCCTGAAATGTGACATTACAACAGCTGTTCTAAATGTTCGAAATAAACATTTAACAAGCATTGTTAAGTTAGATAAGTCTGTATACCACCAGTATGGCCGGATGAGAGTTTGTTCGAGAACTCATATTTCCCGCAACACTCCCGCATAATATCGTGTCAATGTTTGTTACGTATCAAAAATTTATATAACTTTCATTATGATGGATATTTAATATTAAAGCGGATAAATATCTTCAATTAAAGGCTAACGAAATATTCGTTTGCTCCTTATTATAAGACGCCTACGTGCGTTTGCCATTTTAGGTAGACTACGTACGTTTGCCAAATTTGAAATACTTCAGAAAATGCATTTTTGTACATATTGCATCGCACAAAGTATTCATAAAGCAATTAAAAACAATTATTGAACAACAGAAAAACAAACATTTGAATTAAATGTGGCAATTTATCAAAATATGTGACATTTTAATACTACCTACGTGCGTTTGCATTTATGGACACAATTTGTATCGAAGTGTTCTCGGAAACTATGCAGACATGAAAGGTGACCAATACACCGATCGAAAGACAAAACAATGCATTCTTTTTTGCGCTATGTCATTTGAACGAACTCTCGCGTATAACAAAAATATCGATAAGAAACTTACCTTGATTGACGATCAATCGAGCCAAAATACTACTGGCGTTTGCATTTGTGGTCACGTGACTTTTTTTGCTCATCCCCGGTGGTAGTTAACTGGCATGATTACGAAAAGTACAAACAGACAATAGTAACTTTTATGATGGTAACATATAAAGGTGCACCAGTATCTTGTGGACAATGTGATCTTTAACTATGACAAAATACAGATTATACAAACTAGGTTGGATTTAAGTATATTAAAATAACAAATCAATCATTTATACACACAACAAATATATATGAAAAACAATCATCAGCAGCCATTTATACTAGAAAAACGAGCATACATTATTCGGGAAACATGTACAGCAATCGTAACTTACTGATATGCCATATGGTATTTTAATACAAAATTAAAGGGAAAAAAGAACAATTTGGAAGTGACTACTCACCGTTGGAATGGAATGTTCGCCCGCTTCACCATGTGTAGCGTCCTCTGTACTGGAGAAATGGCAGGTGTATGAGACCCCTTTCAGAAACCGCATATGCGTGGTTGTGTGCATTTTGGCTAAGTGCTCTTTTTTGAAATTCCAGCAGGTATTTTCGTGTAACTTATTGATGTATTCTGCGAATGCAAGACTGGTCGACCAGCTGCAATGTCCCGGGCGATTTCGGCATAATTCATCAGCTGCGAAGATTTTTATGGAAATTTTTGCTGTCTAGGGCGGGTAATCGACCTGCATCGTACCATTTCAAATGTAAACAAAAACCGACCATCTTGGATGTGAAAAGGTATGTTTTTAACTATTTCTCCACTTTTAGAATAAACTTGAAGAAGAAGTTAAGTCATGGACCTGCTCCTCACTTTTCCTCATCTTTTGGTACCTACGTCGAGTAGAAACTCATTTTAAAACAAAAGTTACATGTGCATGATAAATTGAATCGACGTGAAATGGTCACGATTTGGTCAGAAAGTTATTTTATTACCAATAAAATAACTTTCATGGACAAAAAACGGTGAGAAATAGCAAAATGCACTGTACTTTATCCTGTCAGATCGTGACCATTTCACGTCGATTCAATTTACCATGCACATGTAACTTTTGTTCTAAAATGAGTTTCAAGATGGCCGGTTTTTGTTTACATTTGAAATGGTACGGTGCAGGTCGATTACCCGCCCTTACAATAAAAATCCTTTTGATGTGTTACTATTTACATATAATTTACATATAATTGGTATTTCCACTATTAAGCGATTGACTGTTAATCTGTTTACCAAATAAAGCTCACGTACACCTTCAATACACGATAACAGGCTATATATACAGTGATCAACATCATCATTATATTACTATTCGCTCTTTCAATATTACATTTTCTATGAAAACATTGTATGTGTTAGTATCAACAAGAGCATTCGTACTTGGAATAATATAACTAAGACAAAGAAAAAAATCATTGAAATTGAAAAATCTACCGTCAATTTTAATCCAAATATGTGTATCACTATGCTCCAAGATATATCTTTAAATACTCACAAATTTATCTCTGGCATAAATAAATATCCCTCCAGAATTACGGGTTGTGCCAACTATTTTTTCTTTTCTATTCAAAATAAAAGCTTGAAAACCTTTAACAGCACATGTCAAAAAAAGAAAAACATTTTTTAAACAAGAGGCCCAAAAGGGCCTATGCTCTACTGGCATGGCTTTTGTGGTCATATCAATCCAGAGCATGTATGTATGGGTAAAAGGCAACAGACATATAGTTTATGTTTTGTGTTTGGGTTACCTGAAAACATAGCACTTTCAACATCTGAGCCCAGAAAGTATTGTAAGCAGATTAGTTGCATGAACTATTTTAATATGTGCCAAGTAAAAGTCATCTGACAAAAAAAAAAATGCTTTCAAAACTGTACTCATAGTAAAATTTTCTGTAGTTTTAAAAGTTAAAAAAAGTTGGTCAAAGGTCAAAGTCAAGGGCATCCTAGGACAACATTGATCAATTTGAACAAACATTCACAATCAATTGTGCTGAGATGGATGCAACAAGAACAAGGCAGAGTAATTCACAAAATCAACTGCAGAAGCAAAAAGCAAATTGTCTCTCAAAATTCTAGACTTGCAAATTGTCTCCCTTAACTCTAGACTTGAATGAACATATACATGTAAACTTGGCTAAAAATAGAATTCGCTCATGCAGACCTGGCTAAAAATAGAAAGCATTTCTTTAAAACTTTCATGGCCCATAATCTAGGCATTCATGGGCGGATCTTGCTGGTTTTCGAAAGAAACCAGGCTCTAATGGATATCTAGATACTGTACAAGTTTCATCGAGATATAATCAAAACTGAAGACTGTATCGTGTTCACAACCAATTGTTTACACAATAGCATTTTTTTATACTATTAAGGGCCATAATCTAGGCATGCATGGGCGGATCTGGCTGGTTTTCGAAAGGAACCGAGCTCTAATGGATATCTAGATACTGTACAAGTTTCATCGAGATACAATCAAAACTGAAGACTGTATCTTGTTCACAAGCAATTGTTTACAGACGCACGACCGCACGGACGCACGACCGCACGGACGCACGGATGCACATACTACGTACACATTACCATCGCATAAGCTCTTCTGGCCTTTGAGCTAAAAATGACCAAAAGGATACTTCACACATTCCAAAAAACAGTATATGCCAATTAGATAGATTTAGGGGTCATATTGATTTTGCTATGCCCGCTATATAGCCCAGCATGATAGAACATATTGAGTAAATGACCCGGGATTGGACTAGGTCATGGTTACAGGGGGGAAAATGTAAAATTCTTTAGCACTCAAAAATTTGAATACCTTTTGACACTGATACTTCATAAGCATAGTAGAAGTTTCATGTAAGGGTTCATAGAGTCAATGGTAAAGGTCACATGGGGACATTAACATGTTATCGTTGCTCTCAATGCATAAACGACCATGTTTTGCCTTGTAAGTATGTGATTGCTCCATTCCGTCCGTCTGTCCGTCGTAGATCATGTTCGGTCAATTTCTTCATGATGTCATAGACCGATTAAAAAAACTTACCACAAGAGCTAACCACATCAAACAATGGATGCAATACCAAGGACCATGGCTCAACGACAGGGTCACAATTGTTATATACATGTACTTTTTCAAGTCAAGGGAAGCAAATCTTACAAAAAAGTAGTCCCGAGTTGTATGCAGTGAAATGAGCAAACGTTATCATTTCAATCGAGCCACAGTGAAATGATCAAGTTTTATTTCATGCATACCGGTGAAAGAGTGAAAAATATTAGTGAATGATAACTTGATCATTTCACTCTGGCTCGAGTGAAATGATAACCCTTGCTCAATTCCACTCTGTACAGACAACTCGGGACTCTTTTTTACATCTTTTAGAAGATTTGCTTCCCTTGATTTTGAAAAAATACATGTATGTCACAAGTACATGTTTGTTGTCGTCTTTAGTGCAGTAATATATACACATTGACCGAATCGTATTGAATTGTCACAATCAAATTATGCAATAATTTTAATAAAACAAACATTTTTTTGCGATTGATAATAACTATTAAAAAAGAACAACAAGCTTACCAATTTATGTATGAACTATTTCATGGAAAATACTGTTACATTTGGTAGGTATCGGTTGAATATTTACTTGGCCACATGTGGTAGTAATAGAGTTGATAGACCATTTCTTCCTACAAACTCTAACCGCGTACATGTATGCACAAGCATTTTGAATTTGACCAATTTCCAGTTTACATTCATCAGTTCAACAATACATTTTTCTTTTTAAAACTTTCAAAGTTTGCGCTGCATCCCTCTCAAAAGCATCTTCGGGGACATCCGCGACATTTTCTCTTGGGTCTTCATAAACACACGGGAACGTGACATTCAACTTTAATAGATATGAAACTAATTCGCTGTCTCAACAACAAAACATCCTTAAATTGTTTTTGAATGTACAAAAATGTCACATGCTCAAGTTTCATTGAATTGTTTTTCTACGCGATACATTTTTTTTTATTTACGAAATGCTTTTGTTTAAATACTTGTTTTTTGTCTCATTAAATGTTAAACATGAAAGGTTTCGTTGATTGAACTAGGATTTTATCTAAAAATAATTTCAATTCCAACAACCATTTTCATAAAGTGTGGAATTTTTTTTAGTGGAAGGACTGCTTGCGCGAAGAAGAGGTAACTTTGATATAGCGATTATGCCACAGTTACTTCCCTTCGCAAAGAGGCCACAGAAATTTACTCTAGCTGGGAAAAAACACGATATATGCATGAAATAAAAAGGAAATTTGTTGAATTCAGTGTAAGATCGTATTTTATTTCACGAGTTGTCACAGAAAAATAATCGTGGCTACGTCGAATACAACCTCTCGGATCAAAACGCAGTACTAATAACCCAATTTTATTACGTCCCGTGAAATACGTATACAGTGTCAAAATTATCTTTACTCGTACGATAATGTTTAAAATGTATTAACACTAATTCCTGTCAAAGTAGCATGTGAATACGAAACAAAATGTACTTGGTAAATTAAGATATTGGAATTTGATTATAAATCAAACAAAACTGTTTTGGTTAAAATATCATAAAATTGTGATTTTAGTTTGAATTGTATTAGACTCGCGGTAAATATAACAGATATTTTTATTTGATCATGGTCGTACCCCAATGCTGAAATTTGACGTCTACGAATTGCTGCCAAAACCTGTAATTTGATTTTTAAGAGAAGACAGAAAAGAAAAGCATAACACTCGTCGCACTTTTTGCATGATACATGTATTTTGATTTAATCTATAATCGAACAGATTTACCAACCTAGAAAAAAAAATATTATTCAACACATTAGTTGCACCAATACTAAACCGTGGCGCTGTAATAATTGGATATCACGAATGTAAAGAAATCAAACTTATCCATAACAAATTCTGCAGAAAACTTCTATGTATAAAAAAAAATATATATAGACGCACAGGAAAGTCATACTTATAAAGTTCTTGTCTCAATTACTAAAAAGTAACCAAACTCTTTGTTATTAAAATCATATACTCGTAGTATGCTTAAAAACACAGAGGATAATGGCCAACTGGGAATTTCATATAAAAAGCATTCTACAAGAATGCGAAATGAATGACATATGGATAATTCAAGCCAGAATTCAAAGTAGCACTGCGTAATTATTCAAAGAATAACAGATATCTATAGACAATCTTGGTACTCAAGAATGAACAACTCAAGTAAACTTGAAACGTACTGTCTGTTTGAGCACGAATTTTTACTCGAAATCTATCTAGACCGAATTAAGTGTAAAAAATACAGAATAACACTAACAACATTTAGTTTTCACACACCATAAATAATCAAAGTGCTGAAAGCACAGATGGACTAGGGCTTCATTTAGGGGAATGTTGATAACCATGTTCAAAGCATTTAACAAATCGGCTCACATCACAAGGGGTCACTGTTTAATGGGCTAGCTTAAACTTTGGACTAAAACTGCTTGCAAGCTGCAAAGGAAATTTGAAAAGTCTTGTTAAGTGTGGGTAGGGGGGGGGGGGGGCTAAAGCGTTTAATCAGATAAAGCCATAGTTCTTTTGAATTTCTCAAATTCGTTAAATCAGACCTATACAAATTAATTTATGTGCTTGGTGTATGTTAACCAAAGAACACATACTTCTTTAATTTGATCAAATCATTTTATATCAAAGGTCTGTTATTTGCAGTTTCAGAGAAGATTTTCAATGATGTAATTATATCCTATATGGAAAACCTGTCACCTCTTTTTTAGGGGAGCTTTAAACCACAGGCCCATACTTTGGACAATATTTGTAAAAGACATCAATAAATGCAACAGTTGGCCATTCTTGTATTGTCCTCTGTCTCTGTCCTGATAGCTCCCTATCTCAATAGTTGCAAATGGTTGTAGGTTCATGATTCTCCTGGTCATTGGTTATACAGAAAGAAGATGTTGAATGTAGAATCAAGAAGCTTTCATTTCAGGCACTCCGAATTGAATAGAACTTTAACATTTGGAGTGCCTAGAATTTGTTGGATTCCTAGGCAACATGTATCAGGTGTTGCAGTACATTTACTTTACTAAAAATACTTTTACCAGTTCTTGTAAATCTAAAAAAGCTTTCATTTCGCAAAAGTAGTTCATATATTAAACTATAATAAGGTTGCTAAATCAGAGTTTGAATAATTCTGATATCTAGATGTGCCTTTAATAGCAGCAATTTAAACTCCAACTCATGATGTCAATTGAGTTGGTTAAGCAATACTGCAGTTCCTTGGTGTGGGGATTGCTTTATTAACTTGAATAAACAAACAGTTCTTGCGTTGGAAAGTACAATGTATTAACAATGTTACATGCAATTTTCTTGCCCTGACTCCATCCAAGCCTTAAATCTTAGATCAACATGTACTTGGGGCTATGTGTTTTATCAATGAGAACTATAAATTATGTTCAATTTAGTGCCACTTGATAAATCATTCCACATACAAAAACACTAGCATTTTCTTTAAAACTAATAGCATTAATATCCTATGTTATGATAAAACCATTGCCAAGTTGGTAATTTGAAATCACTAGAAATTTTATCTGGTTAGGGTTTGACATAGTCTTTCTAGACAGCTGGATTTGTTTTGGAGCAAAAAACTCACAATACCAAAAGGTGTTTTAACGACTTAAGAGATCATTCACACATCACTTATACCATTAGTTTTTATCTACAAACTTGAGTCAACATAAAAATGTTTTACATTAATATTGCAATGGATAAAACATATTGCAATAACAGAGCAATCAAGTATGATCACTATAGGCCTAAACATGAGATTTCAACATTTTCCTGATGAACAATTAATAATTTTACTTAATAATTTTCTCATTACTTACACAAGCTGAAAAATGGTCTCTTTTTGAATACTTCACATATTTTATGACTTTCATCATTCAAACTAACATTTCCCTTGTTATTTCAATATTCAATGATTTTGTAAACATTCATAAATGATGGTTAAAATTAAGGTTCATGCTAATCATGCCTACCAAAAACATCTGACTGACCAATCAGTATCCAATTTCGGCAGAGCTTATCGGTGGTTCAGTGAAATCACCCATGACCTCCCACAATCTGCACTGATCAACAGTAGTAAATGCATTGTTTCCATTGTTCTTATTTTCATAAAGCTAGAAAACAACTGCAGTGAATAAAATTTATTCCTTAACACTGAGAGAAAGTTTAGAATGAACGAAGCCGACGGTTACATTTAGTGGGATATCAAATCCTACAAATGTATTCATCATTTTATGCAACCGTATTTAGTAAATGTTCAAGTTTTGAAAGTCTAAAAAGTTTTATTTTTTGTATATCAAAGATATTTTGTGCTTCATTTAATTTCATTCTTTGAAATGTGTTTTCCTTAGTGTTCAATCCCAAGCATACTTGTTCACATTTAAGTGCAAGAAAAAGCACTAAATTATGATCTGAATAAATTCATTATAATGTTAGGTCACATAAAAGATACACAATGTATTGTACTTTTTGAAAATAACAGTTTTTCATCTATTTAAAATTATTTCAAATGCTGTGCATTGAAATTTGATTATGAGTTTAAACTATGACAGGAATAATTCAAGGGAATGTTTTTTAGCTCCACTGGCCGAAGGCCATGGAGCTTATGTCGTCACAGATTGTCCGTCGTGAGTGCGTGCGTGCGTGCGTGCGTGAACTTTTACTTTAAACGACATCTCCTCTGAAACTGATAAGCGGATTTTGACAAAACTTCACAGGAATGTTCCTTTGGTGGTCCTTTACCAAAATTGCTCAAATGGTTCCGGTCCATTGCACAATATGGCCGCCAGAGCTAAAAATAGCAAAATCTTTAAACGACATCTCCTCTGAAACGGTTCGGCAGATTTTGATGAAACTTGACAGTAATGTTCCTTGGGTGGTCCTTTATTAAAATTGCTCAAATGGTTCTGGTCCATTGCACAATATTGCCGCCACAGCTAAAAATAGCAAAATCTTTAAACGACATCTCCTCTGAAACGGATAGGCAGATTTTGATGAAACTTGACAGAATTGTTCCTTGGGTGGTCCTTAACCAAAATTGCTCAAATGGTTCCGGTCCGCTGCACAACATGGCTGCCAGGGCAAAAAATAGAAAAACCTTTAAAGAACATCTTCTCAGAAACCGATGATCAGATTTTGATGAAACTTAACAGAAATGTTCCTTGGATGGTCCTTTATCAAATTTGCTTCAATGGTTTCGGTCCACTGCACAAGATGGCCCCCAGAGGTAAAAATAGAAAAACCTTTAAACGACTTCTCCTCAGAAACCGATGATCGTATTGCAATGAAACTTGACAGAAATGTTACTTGGGTAGTCCTTAACCAAAATAGCCCAAACAGTTCTGGTCTGCTGCACAACATGGGCACCAGAGCTAAGAATAGAAAAAAACGTTAAACTACATCTTCTCAGAAACCGATTATCAGATTTTGATGAAACTTTACATAAATGTTCATCGGGATGCCCTTTAACCAAAATTGCCCAAATGGTTCCGGTCCGCTGCACAACATGGCTGCGAGAGTTAAAAATAGAAAAACCTTTAAGGACTTCTCGTCCGCAGTCTTCACGAAAAACATTTTAACCTACTAGCCAGTTGGACTAGCATAATGGCATATTTTACTAGTCCGAATGACAATCTAGTAGTCCGACTATTTTGCCACATTATAAAACTGTATGCTTGAGGTAAATACCTATTTCAATTGAGCAGCTTGCAGTTTGAGTAAACATTTCTTTATTATGATGCTCATGCAGTGATAGGGAGTGACATCCTTCTGTTGGGAATAGTGCTCCTTGTTTTTCAGAACCTATGGGTACTATGTAAAAACAAAAGGCATCTTGCTTGAATAGACTGTAATAATATCAACATGGTTAGAAAAGAAATGCCATGCTTTAATAGCTTTGATTACATTTTACTACTGAATTACCTCCCTTTAATAGAAAAAAAAAATAATGTCTTAATTTTTCACGTATAGCATCTTTAAATAATTTTTAAACAATAATAATTTATGAGTAAACATATAAGCATAAAGTTCTCACAAAAAGATCAATTTGAAAACCTTACATTTATACATAGGAAAGTATATATACACTGAACATTAATTTTCGTTTAAGTGACATTCTGAAAGTTTATGAAACAGCTATTTTTAGTAACTTAAATGGCCGAAAAGTGTAAGTGAAACACCAAGTCGATTCTATCTCGTCAGTTCTTGTTCAGGTTAGATATTTGCTTCATAATCTATTCAGATTAAATGTTTATTAATTGTTTAACTTTTAAGCATTATTTTGGGTCGATATTTATAGTTTAAAGGAAATACTTATATCTTAAACAGCGACAACGTGTCGCGAGTGGCAAAAGACCCGACATCACATCAGAAGTGAAAAAAAGATGGTCTTATGCAGGACTAAGTGGGTGCGTGTTGAATGCTGCTTGTATAAATATATTTTGATAATCAGTAACTAGTGATTAAAATCGATATCACTTAAGTTAAAAACTAAAAAGACAGTAAATGCTTATATTACTTCAGGTTGAGGGTTCTTTTCTGTTGTTGTTGGTTCTTGTCGGTTTTTAGTGACAGCGATTATTCGGAACATCTCGTCGATTTCCAGATAATTTCCCGCGGAAAAACAAGCATGGCTGCGAAAAGAAAACGTGAAAATGACTCGGTAACGGGTTATTTAAAAGACGTGTCGCCATTAAAAGTCGCAAAAAACAATAATAAACGTCTCCATTTCCATTTGGAAAACAATGGTTTGTAATTTTTAGCTCGCCTGTCATATGACAAGACAAGATTACATGTTAGTCAATCGTCAGTCCACAAATTGCCTGCGTCACAATTTTGACATAATCTTTATGAGACTTAATAACAAGGGTCATCTCAACAAAATCTTTGACAAAATGGCCCAAATGGTTCCGTTCCGCTGCACAACATGGCAGCCAGAGCTAAAAATAGGAAAACCTTTACACCACTTCTCCTCAGAAACCGATGATCAGATTTTGATGAAACTTGACAGAAATGTTCCTTGGGTGGTCATTAACCAAAATTTGTTAAATGGTTCCAGTCCACTGCACACCATGGCTGCCAGAGCTAAAAAATAAAAAAAACTTTATACGACTTGTCGTCGAAACCGATGACCTTTTTTCGATAAAACTTGACAGAAATGTTTGTTTGGTGCTCCTTTACTCAAATTGCCCAAATCATTTCGGTCCACTGCACAACATGGCAGCCAGAGCTATTAAAGTAAAAAATTTTTTTAAATAACTTCTCCTCAAAAATTGATGATTGTATTTCTATGAAACTTGACGAAAATGTTCGTTAGGTGGTCTTTGCTTGAACCTTTTGGCCAGTGGAGCACAGGCACTGATGTGCCTCTTGTTTGTGATTTCTAGCATTAAAATTGTCTGAATCGCATGAAAATTTATAAATTACGTAAGGTATTCTCAAATTGGTCACACTTTTTGAACTTTGTACTGTCTTCTTTTTGTTTGTCTCAAATTTAAAACAGCATTGGCTCCACTTGTTGTTTATTAAAGGGACTGTACACCAGATTGGCACCAAAAAGGTTGTTTTTTTCTGTAACGAATGTAAGGACAATTTTTTAATAAACTATTTTACTCTTTGATATTGTTATTGTAAATAAAATACCAAAATGTAAAAAGAATTGCAGTGCAGTGTCGAATCCACTATGCTATGCAGACTTACTCTTACTGGGTGGAATTTCTAGATATATACCTAACTCGCTTATATCACGTAATAACATCAACGGCATATTACGCATAAGGAATGAATTCTACTCGGTAGACATACCTAGTAATCTTTTTTTAATGGAAAAACACGAAATAACTGCTATTAATAAATCATTTGTAAACTATGTGGATCATCGGTTAGTAAGTTTCAATCCACTAATTGTACACCCTATTTTTTTTCTTTTTCATTATTAACGGAGTACAGCCCCTTTTAAATGTATCTTATAATGTCTGTGACTTATCAAATATTTAAAAGTAATGGTGTGCAACCAAGAATTGTTTGAATTATCAAGGTTTCAAACTGCATTGTGTAGGCGATTGGAAAGCTAATCTTGAAAGCTCCCTTAGTATAATTTTTAAAAATATCATTGACCCTGCAAGGTACTCATATTTGGATAATTCATAAAGATTTGCACAGTTATTTATGTATAATTGTATTTAATGATACAGGGTACCTTTTTCAATTCTATGATTAAGTATAACTTATATAAATAAATATATATTCTTAACTTCTAATAATTATAAGTAATTAGTTAATTCGTCAACTGCGCACTAAAACCCTGAATCTGAATGTATACGCAAGCTTATGCATCAGTCAATTGTAACCATGCACCCCCCATGGTCCAGGGAATAGCGGGGACTTTTACTTTCGGTCAAGCCAACCCAAGCTAAAATCCCCGCCCTGCGGAGATGATCTGATGCCAACGTCCCCACCAAATCCCCCCAGCACCCAAGGGACATTAGGTTAAGCCACATCCACGTTGTATTTTCCACGAAGACCCGGCACTGCGGGGCCACCTGAAAGGTAAAAACACGGCCCATTTCCCCGGTATACCCCCGGATGTGGGGGCCGTGGTTACAATTGACTGGTGCATACTGATCCATAGTGATCCAATATCATGCCAAGACGATTTCTGGTCTGACATCGCCAGGTAAGTTATTCTTAAGCATAAAAAAGCCTGGACTTGAGAAAGACTGTTGTGAGGTTAAATCTTCATTACTTCACTATGCCACAACATTGGGTGATAAGGGAACTTTATTGAATATGTTGATTTTCATTTTGTTCCCTAAATGCCACAAGCCAGATGATTTATACAAGTTCAATTATTTCTCCACAATTTTCAGCACTGCATTGTTAAAAAACCCTTAAAAGTTACATTTGTAAGTTATTTAACCAAATACCTTTCCCTCAAATATTTCACAAATTTATATTGATCTATCAACAATGCATCACCATACTGTATCTCTGACTGATTATTGATTTTCATTCTTGGCTAGGAAACAAAAAGTGAGCTGAAAGCGTCTTCAGAAAAATAACTTGTTATTTATGCACCAGTCAAATGTAACCACGCCCCCCCCAGGGTCTGGGGAATACTTTGACTTTCAGTCCAACCAACCCCCTATAAAATCCCTGCCCTGCCCTGCGGGAACGAACTGGTGGTAAAATCCCTGCCAAATAACCTCGCACCCCAAGGATCTTAGGTAAGGGTAATTCCCCGTTATATTTTGCGGGAAGACAAAACCACCGCAATCATCAGGCACTGCGAGGACACCTGAAAGGTGAAAACACTGCCCTTTCCCCTAGTATACCCCGAGAGGGGGGGGGGTAACAATTGACTGGTGCATTCAAAGGTGAGTGGAAATCAAAAGTGAGCAGGCAAGATGGCGATTTACAAATGGCGATGGTTTATCACAATGTCATTGAACAAAATGTACTTACACTGGGAATGGCTCCAAGACTTTTCTATGCACATAGGTAAACACTCATCATATTCATAAGCCAGATGCTGTGCATCTATTCATACCTTCGGCTTCATTTAGAATGAAAATCCATAAATAAGTATGCGCATACTGTATTTGATATTTCTTTATCTCCATTTTGCAAAAATGAAATCACATGATTTTTCAAACGAACTTGTATTGCTTGAAAATCTACGTGTCAAATTAAACATGCTACACACGGTAAGATGACAATAAATCCGCTTGATGGTGGTAATCATTCAATGGCGACTTTATTGATAAATTTCTTCAATAAAGCGCGTATAAAATTCACATCATCAGCATCCGGAAGTAGTGATAACATGTACATGTGTGAATCATTCGGCCGCTCTGATCAGAGTGAATGAGTCAATACAGTAGACTGGTACCCGAATTTACTTTTCCTCAAAAACACAAGTTATAACGTTACCATACAGGTACGCGGCATATGGTTTTTATTTTACATTAATAGTATTTAAACAATCAATACCAAAAATCATGCTGTATTTAGAAAAAGTGCTCAGTGCCAAGCAATCGTTAGTTAAAAAATAGACTTTGTATTTGAATAGAAAATGTCACGGAAACATGCAAATTATGTCGAAAAAAATAACAGCTCTGTTAATAATTTATACCAACATTCTATACAAAGGATAACAATACTTTTTTTTAAAACCAAATATCCTGGTTGTTTACTACTTAGACCGCACGCTTGGTTCGGTTTACGTACCCACAAGACATTTCGAACGTGCGACGGGCACCGTGGTTAGGTGATACTGGTCTCTTTTCGGATAAAAGCGAAAGCGGCTACCAGTCTATCAATTAAGAGCATTGAACGGAAAAATGTCGATGCGTACATTCCAATATGTTCGTATTCTTATTGCATTTAATCTGACCGTATGCAAGAACATTTATGTAGTTATCCTGATTAACTCACTCGCTACGTATCCATTTCTTGTGCTTCATTAAAAGAACATACAATTAGCTTGTATTGTTAGGAGAACTATTTTATTGGATGTTTTCATTGTTATCAGTTCTGGTACTACTCTGATTATTCAATTTCGCTAACGGCAATCCAATCAAAATACAGTGTATGAATACATTACGTCAGTGAACCCCCAGATTAGGCTTGAGAATGCAGATCGCGTGTTTACCGCTATGAACTAGGCCACAAGTGCCCTAGTCCAAAAATGGAGAGGTATTACAATACACCAAGAACAAAGAGAATCTGTACAAACTGCGGTCAAAACCAAGTAGAATCGGAATATCATTTTCTGTATGTAAACAATTCTTCAAAATATTGCCACTGGCCTAATATGCACAAGTTTACAAAAAAATATGCGAAGGAACCACTTACACAACCATAAATATGGCAGATAACCTCAGAACTCAACATAAATGACATTATCATTCAATTTCACCAGATGGTATACACATTAATTATATAATACGAATTTTTGCAACTTACACTACGGTGTTGCAACTAATTTACTATATATCCACTGTTGGAATGTCATTCATGATTTAAAAGTACCTTTCATTCATAGCAAGTCGGTTGTAGTTATAACACGTGCATGGGTGTTTGTTTATTTGAGTTTATCAAGGTCTGCCCGCGCCTATTGGCTGCATTATGGCCTGACCCCGCCGTGACGCCATCACGACTTAAATTGTGTTTAAATGCCATAACTGACATGAGATAGAAGTGACAGCCATTCGCAGTCAAATCCAGACATTGGAAGACTTGAAGAAACATAGTGAGATACAAGAGATACCCTAGCTCTTTTGCGAAGAGACCTATTGGTTCTTTAACGTGCTCGGTGTAAAGCACCGATACACGGGATGCAACTTTCCTGGGTTGAACCAGTACTGAGTACACCACTTTTCCAAGCACTACCCTTTTGAGTACACCACTTTTCCAAGCACTATCCTTTAAATGCAGAGCGCCAGGCAAGGAAGCTAATTGTATCAACTTTTAACGTCTTATAATTGGTGTGACGCGGCCCGGGATCGAACCCACGACCTCCCGCTCCGTAGGCAGACGCCTTAACCACTAGGCCACAGAGACGGTTAACACGTGAGTGTGAAGTTACTGAGTACATATACACACGAATTAGGTCATTCCACGTCTATAACGATATTCACGATTGAATAAATATTACCCCCCCCCCCCCAACATCTGTTAAACAAACGTTTGGACTTTGGTGAATTAATTGCTTTTTTGTTCAAGCAGTTTGTTAACGAAAAATGTTTTTATTTAAGCATTCTAGATTTACCTTTAATTGCAAAATATTTCACTACTACTATTTAAAAAATGACACTCTTATTCAAAATCAATACATACACATGTAAAACAAACATAAATTTTGAGTGATACACCCTCAACTACTTACTAAATAATGCATTTATGGAAAATATTAATTACTATTAACAATTCTATAAGTGATTATTTAACAATCACTTACATTGTGTTCACATTTTATTATTATGCTTCTCGCGTAAATTTACCTGGTTGCTGGTTAACTGTTTGTATGCTTTAAGCATAATTGCCTAAATGCATTCAAAATTGTTGTTGAATATGTCACAACACCTATTAGTGACACGATGCGTTATATGCGTACGAATTTCGTGTGACATATTCGTAAGTGTGAACATTACGGTTCAACAATGCCATCTGTTTGAATTTTGAATATTGAAGAACAATATATTGTATCGAGTTTATTTTTATTAGTTTGTTCACACGCTTAATAATTCGACAGCTATCACATTACAACACAAAGAACAAGAGGAAGAAGAACACAAAGATCACGAGACAATAACAAGGTCAATAATAAATATTGTTTTAATAATTCTGCCCAAGAATTGTCATAATTGATTTTCAAAAAAAGCTATTTAAACAAGAAACGCCAACCCAGTCATCTCCATAACAAGCAACAAGCATCGGAGACAATAGTTAAAGCAAAGCGTACTGTGTGTACAGTTTGTTAAATTAACGAGTCTTGCATGTATTAACAGCAGCACAGTACAACAAAAACTACGACGCTGTGTTTAGCACAAATATGCACATTGAATTTCCCGTTTCCTCTGGACGTTTGAGTAACCCATTCATGAGTTTCCGCGGATCATTGAATGTTCTTCTAGTTAGGGTGGCGTTGGCAAAAGTGAACCAGTCTGTGGTCTGTTAAACGAAAACGATTTATTTTTATCAGTTGAGCAATACGTTTATGAAATGTCACCAAAAACAGCATGGTTACATACAAATACAACATGTAGGTATTTCTTAGAAAAATAAAACAAGGGTATTACTTAGTTATAGATTGGGCTAATATTTATTTTTGATGTTTCTTTTTATTTATTTATATTCAGATATTCGGATAACAAAACCATGTGTCAACATACCCGCTCTGCGCATGCGCACTATGTGTGTAGCAGTGAATCTTCATGTCAATTTTCTGGTGGAATCCCTTTCCACAGTACGGGCAGACGTATGCCTTAAACGAAGTGTGCGTGCGCATGTGCGTGTGTAGGTTTGAGGCCCTGGCGAGAAACAAAGGTATACTACTAATTAAAATGAATACAAATGAAACGCTGTCAATCTATTATATATATGATAATGAACAAAACTTTTCTTGTACGAACATGCGCATAAATACACATGTATACTGATAAACAAAGCATAACAATATTAAATTCGATAGAAAAAACTATAAGAGATGAATAATTGTATATACAATAGGAATTTAAGACACGTATTTCAAGAACAACAAACTGTATGAAGTTTAAATATCTTCAACTCGATTATATCTCCTCTGAAATGTTGAGTTCTGGACGACCGTAAAAGTTCATATTTGACCAACATAATGATAGACGCTATCAAACGCGTATTTACCTGTTAAAGGCCTTTTTACAGGTCGGACAGACATACGGCTTGACGGTGGTGTGGGTGAGGCGGTGGCGGGTCAGGTTGCCTGGCTGTCGAAACGCTCGGGAACATACCTCACACTTGAACGGTTTGTCCCCCGTGTGAATACGCTGGAAAAACAATGACTTTACATAAAACATAGCCCGAAAAACGGTCACACAAATCGTGTGACTATCTGCTTTTCTTTTTTGATTTCATGCCTCGAACGTTATAAAATACTCGTATTCTAGACCGTTACAGCCTTTTTATAGCCCCTAGTGTGTTTCTGTAGGGGTACACTCAGGTATGTTTGAAGTAGACAGTAAGGCGGCAAAATGCAAGGGTTTGATTTGGTGACGTGTTGAGAACTCTCGGTCCGTTTCGGGTTTATGTTATGTAACAAAAAGAGTTGTGTATATTTAGCAACTGGCAATATAGGTATGCTTGATTCAGGTAAGCTTGATAAGGCCAAGTACAGTGACTTTGAATTAAAATAAGCCGTCAAAGGAAGGAAAGTTTATGTTCTCATCCCGCCCGTCTTTGTCCGAAACCTCAAGCCCATAGGTTTTCCATTCGACATATTTTCGATTCGTTAAAGAACGGAAAAACGGCGACGACATTTCGTCAGTCCATTTTCATAAACAACAACCAACCGAACGTTACCATTTTTAATGGTTTTCCGTATGGGAACCAAAATACTCTAATCGAGATTCTATGTCACAATCTGAAATGCAAGCTGTCTCCCAAAATTGGACAGCACTAAAACCGTATTATCGAAATTTACACTGACCGCACTGTACATAAAAGCGCTTCGAGAGATTCTGGCAAATAATGCATTTACTGAACAAATAATGTAGTGATTTTTTTATTGTTTTCAAAGAGTTACAATGCAAATTGTTTCTCTGCTCTCAATCGCGTGCCGTTACTTAACACAACTTGCCGGTCGTTTATTTATCTTGCGGTTCAATAGCGGATATTGGTGTTAAATACGGACGATTGGGTTAAAAGGCAATTCTTTGGGTAAATATGTTTCTATCCGGGCAATAAAGAGAAAGAGTCGTTCAAATAATTTGTTATTTTGTTTATCAGTTATTTGACATTTAAGTGAACTACCACAGATTGTTGACTTTATTAAATTTCATTCAGATGTTACTAAAATAATATTTAATCAAGTCCCTTAAACCTTTCATTTTTCACTACAACCGTGTGGGCATTTGCAAATATTACAGACAGACGCGCACTTTTAGTTGATGTAGTCTCCCGAATTCATTTGAATTCAATTAATGAATAATATTTTCTAGAGTATTATGCAACAGATTGATAATATAAAAAGTACGATTTTCCACTTGTTGAAGGCAGATCGTGAGCAGGGGCACACTCGTTTACATTCTATGCATAATTTATTCCAACCATTATGAAATGAAACCTTTATTGGTACATGCAGTTTCATAAATGATATATACCCGACAATTTATTTTTTAACCAATCTTAACGATTATGAAGATAATTTATCCTTAGCGTCAGTTTCATAAGCCTGAGGCCAAGAGATTGTGCCATAGGAAAGGATATGTCGAATAAACAACATCTTGGGTGAGAGGCGGATACCAATATCTTCACCACCCTTAACCTTTAAGTCTGCTTAGGGTCTTCATGATTTTCTGTCTTTAAACATGTTTCGAATAAATTGAAAAAGAAGATATTTATTTTTGTTTTTGTTTTAAACTGGGTATTTTCAAAAAAAAAATAGAAATGCCACCTCCGATGAAATGAAAGTGTGTGGTCAAATCAGTTTTATTTCACTTTTTGAACTATTTATCGAATTCGGAATACTTGGGTATATGCTAATTTTACAGACTATATCAGTTATGTTTGAGTATGGTTCTAAAAACTTACGTCTATAATAAGCTTCATCTATACCGAAAACATATGTTTACTCTGTACAAACCTTGTGAGTAACCAGTGTGTTGCTTCTAGAGAAGGCCTTTCCACACGTGTCACATTTGTATTTCTTCACGGGTGCAGGTTTATCAGGATTATAGCGCCGTAGAGATGTCGATTGACCGGTAAATGGCATCAACGCGGGGTGGAAAAGGCTACTTCCCGGCACCACCGGGAATGGGGAACCGGATGAATTGGCATGTGCTAAGAATGATGCACTGAATGGATTCATGAATCTCGAATCAAGTGTTGGTGGCATCATATTTTTTAGAAATAACGATGATGATTTCACATCACTTTTAAACTCGCTGTCTTTTGATGGGGTAATCATATCAATTTCGAAAGATTCCGCACTACTTTTAGAAGTATCTGCGGATAAACTTTCCTCCGCTGAAGATTTTTCAGGAGTGGAGATGTTAGACTGAGGGCTGCTTATTGGGTGATCTCTATCGTCTGCACGTGATACCTCACCTCCAATTTTACCTAAAGGTTTTGATGACACATTATAGTCCTTACTCGTGCCACTGAGTAGTTTGGTCAAATTTAAAAAGTAGTTCGTGAACGGAATTCGTGGATCAACATAGTAAAACATATTTTTCTCTGGGGAGTGTTCGGTGTACCCAGATTTTGTCGAACCAGAGACCGAAAAGTTCGGAAACGGCATTGCAGTAGAGCTCGGCGCCGACTTAGTTTCGCCTACAGCAGTAGGTATAACTCCGCCCGAGAAATGGGGCGGGTAAAATCCGGGAAAGTATCCCGGAAATCCGACTGGTGGCATACCGGAAGGTGACAACATCGGTGGAGATTTCAATGTTTCTTCATTATCCGAATTATCTACTTTTTCGATTTTGCTGAACGCTGATGGTGATGAAGTACAGAACGTTGACGTCTGCGCAAAGCGTTCACCTTCGTCTGAACTTGAGGACGTGTTCAGCGTTTCATCCCCGTGGTTTGATACCTCGTCTGTAAAAATAAAGTTTTACAATGTATTATGGTTATACTATTATAATCACGACTCTAGCTATATGGGCAATGATAGTCAATATCAGTTGTTTCTTTATTTCCAGAGTTGAGCCGTAGTTAAAATTTGCTGAACATGAAAATGCGCACACAAATACAAACACAATAAAACATTACACATCTACATTGTATAGGATAAAACCATTACACAGGCATAGAATAAATCAAAGAATAAGGTATTATTAAACAAATTAACCTGCTAATCTGTAAATGATAAAATTTTAATCAAGTATTTTTTTCGTATATGTTTGTAGTGTATTGAGAATTTCACAATAAACACAGTTAATTGCATGATAGTGTTTTATTAGCCTAAGGTACTGTATATAATGATATTGATTTATTGCTGTTGTGAAAGTTTATATTCTCGTTTGCTTCTGGATTTAGAACTCTGTATTTGTATTTATTTATTTTTTATTTTTTGTATAATTATTTTAATTTTACATCTCATAAGTTATACAATTTAATAGATGCAGCATAAATAAAACATATGTACGGAAGCCCTGGAGAAAAGCTGAATACATTTTATTAACGGGCTATTTCATTTATATGAATAGAAATCCTTCGTAACGTTTAAACAGGCTCTTATTTGAATAAAGTATCATTTAATGGACTGTATAGTAACATACATTGTATATGAATGTAATGAAATTACTTTACTTTACAAAGTAATAAAAACATTCTCTTATTTATTTTTGAGCCGCTTTGTCATGATTCATTATGAATTTAAATCAAAATTCGACCAATTACGTTCATAACATTCATTCAGATGAAGACGGTTTAAGAGCAAAAAGTAAATTAGGCAGGCAGAGTATGCGAAATATCTTCCACATGTGTTTGTCGCTATACACACAAGAAAAAGTTAATGAAAATGAAAACTTGTGGACATAATAGTTAAAACATGGAAATCAAACTTTTATCATAATTAAGTATGCTTACTCATAATATGCACATTTGTTACCCGAATTAAGTTTTACATGTTAATAAAACACAAATCATTTAATCACATGTAACAGTTGACATTGTATCATAAATCAATAATATGCTTACCATCGGTTGCAGCCTCGTAGTGCAGGTAATGTCGCCCGCCACTGGATAAAAAAGATCTCGGCATATTTTATTATATTTTTATTTTTTTTGGGGGGGAACAAAGTCCCAAAGATTTCTGAAAGAATATACCTTCGTGTTTACTATTTCGTTATTTCCGCACAAATATAATAAAGTTGTTTTTTCCACTCTGCAAGTGATGAACAGTTCTGTGTTTATAAAGATAATGTCCGAGGGATATTTAAACCTTTAAACTAAAAAATGTCTTTCTGATTATTTGTAGCACTTATGTCTCGTAAAAGATAAAAAATAAAAGTAGTTTAAGTTTTGAAATCCATTTATATATGTTGTATATGTCATGAATTGAATAAATTGTGTAAGCCAATCAGAAAAGCCTGTTAAGTCTACCCGTATACAATTCTCAAAACTGATTGGAGTATCGATCAAGGTAGGCAGGGCCTTTCACACCAAATCTCGCTTAAGTGCGAAATGGCGAGATTTGAAAGAATCAATACGATTATCACGTTGTTTGTTTTGCAAATGTCCGAGAACAGAATGGTTCATAATTAGACAATTTGTTTAAAAAAATCGAAAGGTACTAGGAGAGAAAATTAACGGCCTTGTGACAAGAGAGTGGAAAACTTTTCACGTGTTCTCACAGGCCTATCATGAATGGTGCCCAAATTTGGCATAACGCTACCATATGGACCGTGGAGAGATCGAGCGAACAATGTGCATTGATTATCCCTTGCAAGCTATTTCTGATTCAAATTATGACCTTGGTTATAGCTCTTAACAACGATACGCTGAACATTCTGTGTATACTAATAATTAAGACATTGGCCATTTTTTTCATTCCTTGTCAACATTATGTTTCATAAGTGTGTTGGCGTTTAAGTCGATAGTGCATATGATGTTGATTCTACTTTTCACGATGTCAAAATCTTAATCTCTTATTTGCTCCAATTGATGAAGCGCCGATTTTGGAACATCTTTTGTCAACCATATTTTGATCGCTAATGTCTGTTGTTTGACCTCATACCTTCATTACTTTCTTATCAATCTGCTGAGCTATTTCTGATTCAAATTATGGCAGTCTCCTTCCTTAATTTAGTGTGCCATATATATCAGAACCACACACACAACTGTTGAACTGACAACAATGCGATAGTGAAATAATTCAATTATATGATTTACTTTACTAGGTAATAAACTATAAGTTTCTTCTGCATAATGAATGCAATTGTGGCGCCAAAGCACTAAATATGGTATCCCAGAATCCGTGTGATTATTCGACATTGATTTCCTCATGGTCTGGGTAACTAAATTGTCACATGTCCGTGCGATCGGTGTTGTTAGAGGTATCGTATGTAGAGGTATTTTCAGTAAAACGTATTCGAAAAGTACTTTGAGGGTGTCTTCAGTGGGAATGACAGCCCAGCACATGTATTTAACAATACTGCTTGTAAAACTGATTGATAAATTTGCTCCCCTACTCCTATAGATGTTTTAGCGGTAGAACTGATTGATACCTGCCCCATCCCCTCCTTCAGAGTTTCAGCAGTAGAACTGATTGATACTACCCCCACCCTCCTTCAGAGTTTCAGCAGTAGAACTGATTGATACTACCCCCATCCTCCTCCTTTAGAGTTTTAGCAGTAGAACTGATTGATACTACCCCCACCCTCCTTCAGAGTTTAAGCAGAAGAACTGATTGATACTACCCCCACCCTCCTTCAGAGTTTCAGCAGTAGAACTGATTGATACTACCCCCATCCTCCTCCTTCAGAGTTTCAGCAGTAGAACGGATTGATATTTCCCCCACCCTCCTTCAGAGTTTCAGCTGTAGAACGGATTGATATTTCCCCCACCCTCCTTCAGAGTTTTAGCAGTAGAACTGATTTATTCTATTGCACAACCCTCCTTCGCCGTTTTAGCAGTATAATTGATTAATACTATTGCCCCACCCTCCTTCAGAGTTTCAGCAGTAGAACTGATTAATACTATTGCCCCACCCTCCTTCAGAGTTTCAGCAGTAGAACTGATTGATACTATTGCCCCACCCTCCTTCAGAGTTTCAGCAGTAGAACTGATTAGTACTATTGCCCCACCCTCCTTCAGAGTTTCAGCAGTAGAACTGATTGATACTATTGCCCCACCCTCTTTCAGAGTTTTAGCAGTAGAACTGATTGATACTATTGCCCCACCCTCCTTCAGAGTTTCAGCAATAGAACTGATTAATACTATTGCCCCACCCTCCTTCAGAGTTACAGCAGTAGAACTGATTGATACTATTGCCCCACCCTCCTTCAGAGTTTCAGCAGTAGAACTGATTGATACTATTGCGCCCCCCCCCCCTCCTTCAGACGATTAAGTAAAATAACTTATTTATACTATTGCCCCACCTTCTTCAGGCGATTTAGTAAATTCGGGAAGGAGAACCTTTGGAAACACAGGATACAGAATAACTTTTCAAATAATTTGAACTTTTGACAGACAGTGCTGCAAGACTTTCAACTATTAGAAGAACACTGTTTATTCCATGTTTTGTTATTTTTAGACAGATATGAAAATAATTTTATTATCATAAAATCGAAGAGTTCTTTTGTTGCACTGCGCTGGTAATTACAATATTTTCAGAAATAATTGAACAAACTTCATTAGTTTTTTTTAGAGATAAGGGAGATTCAAAATGAATATATTTAACTTAAGGGACTCACCTGTAATGGTGTATTTCTTCCATGTTTTAATTTTATTTCACAAAAAAATAATGCAGCCTATGATATACGGAAATGCCCGACATAATTAGATCGACTTCCGAAACAAGAAGCGTAATATTACGGACTTTACCGAACTCTAATCCGGAAACATGTTATATCACGGAAACGTCCGATGTTAATCCGCTAGTACTTTGAAGTGAGCCGCTCGTCGCCGACTTTAATTAATTACATTTACTTGATAATCCAAGTCCCAATAGATATATTTGGGAAACGTAGACAGTCTACCGTAATCAAAGGTTGTCATCGACGGCATTGTGCATTAGCTAGTATTTGTTTTGTTCATGACTGCTGGAAAAAGCAGAATACCTTTCTTGAGAAATTAGAATATCCCATATTAACAGACGTACCGTCTGATTGAGTATAAACTTCCAATTGCTTGTGGGAATCATTTAAAAACAACTTGCTGGTTTGATTAGGAATTGCATTAGTCAGCTTCTTCAGAGATTACTAAAAGCAATGGCATTTTGAACGGCGTGTGAAAGTTTAAAATATTAAAAGTCGGCTCAAGTAGATTAAACCCTGACTCAATACAACACAATGGAAATAACTAAATTGTGGTGGTCTAGTTGTTTGATGGTATTGTTTGTCTTGGTGTATTTTAATGTTGTTATTTTTATATAAGAGTGCTACTATATGAAAGTGCTACTATTGTTGTTGCTGCTGCTGTTCTTGTTACTCCTGGTGATCGTGGTGGATGACGATGATGATGACGACGACGTCGATTAGCAGGAGGAGGATGATAATGATATCGATGATGGCATGATATTTCTGGATCCAAATTAGGTTTTAATGCAAGTGTTATGGTCTGAGATTCCAAACTCTATAAGATATACAGTATATCGTCTAGACGCACAATTATCATTATAGGCATTCACATGAGGTCATATATTCAAAACGAGTTGAACATAAAGTATTATTTCGTTTAGATAAACACAAATGCTCTACGTCATGTTGCGATGACAATCACATTTTTTACTATTTTCGTAAACAGCCTTAGTACGTATCAAAATATAACCCCACTTTACTATTGAAAGGCTATCAGTTCTTTTACATTTCCCACGGTGTTTCACCACGGTTCCATTTCAGCCTACCGTTAATCCTTAATTTGCCGACTTTATTGGATTAATCAAGGAACAATAGAATTTTGAAATAACAATGGGGGATAATACCATATTATCTCAAATTAAGCCTTAATCTCGTTATAGTCCAGATTTAGATTTGTGCAATGGCTGGCGATCAAGATTTGTAACATGTACTCGAAATTTGTCAGGTGTTTTAAATGTTGCTTAAAAGGTTTTGAAAATGATTTCGATTGGCATGTTTGTAAAAAATCACTGTCAGTTATGTCATCATGTTTTAAGAGCTTTTGTTTGGCTACAATGTGCTTTACTTCCCGTGTAGTGAACGGTTTTTGGCATTTATCTGGCGATAGTGTCGATTTTTTAAAACAGTATTTAAAAGAAAGAAATAACGAAACGCACATAGTTCAAGCGTCAGCGTACGAAGCATACAATTCAAAACGTCAGCAAGCGTAACGCACAGAGCAAACGTCAGCGTTCGTAACGCACAGAGCAAACGTCAGCGTACGTAACGCACAATATAAACGTCAGCGAACGAAACACACGATGTAAACGTCAGCGTACGTTACACACAAGACAAACGTCAGCGTACGTAACGCACAAGACAAACGTTAGCGTATGTTTCGCACAATACAATCGTCAGCGTGCGTTACGCACAATACAAACGTCAGCGTACGTTACGCACAAGACAAACATTAGCGTACGTAACGCAAAATACAAAAGTCAGCGTACGTAACGCACAAGACAAACGTCAGCGTGCGTTACGCACAATACAAACGTCAGCGAACGTAACGCAAAATACAAACGTTAGCGTACGTTTCGCACAAGACAAACGTCAGCGTGCGTTACGAACAATACAAACGTCAGCGTACGTTACGAACAAGACAAACGTCAGCTTACGTTACGCATAATACAAACGTCAGCGTACGTATCGCAAAATACAAACGTCAGCGTACGTAACGCACAAGACAAACGTCAGTGTACGTAACGCACAATACAAATGTCAGCGTACGTAACGCAAAATGTAAACGTCAGCGTACGTTACGCACAATACAAACGTCAGCGCGCGTAACCCACAGTGTTAACGTCAACATACGTCATACATAACGCAAACGTCAAAATATAGAACGCATAGTGCAACGCACAATACAAATGTCAACATACGCAACACATAATGTAAACGTCAGCATACGTAACGTACACTGCAAACTTCAACATACGTAAGACATATGTTATATTATATATATACGAGGGTGATCGGGTAGTTTGTAGACTTTTCGTATAACTTCCTTATAATTTGTGTCATTACTTTGAAAATTAAATTAACTACTATTAACATCTTCAAATAAGCGTGCAGTTGAAATACAAAAACATTTTGTATTATGAATAAATATATTTCGATATTTGTATTCAAACGTTGTTTATGGCAAAATTGAGGATACGCCTGGAAATGGTAAGCTTTACGATCTTTATTGAAATGTTGCCCGGCCGTAATCTCTTAAAACATGTAAAATCAATATCAGTCGTAAAAAGATAAGCATATGAAATCTGCTAGCGGTTCTGTTTGAAGTGACCGTTAATCCTATTAGTATAAATTATTAACACCAGCAGATAACCCAACATGTTTAATAAAGGAATTTTGGTATTCCTTGTGTTTTCTAATATTACCTAAACATAGATAACTCAATAATGGGCATTAATGATAAGCTTTGGTATTACTCTAACCTCTCAAATTATGGTTTTGATGTTTTCTAATTCGGTTGTTTGTTTATTTATCCAATTTCCACGTCTCAAGAGACTCTTATAAAGAATCAACATGTTTTGCACGTTTAATGAACAATATTTGTCGAAGGGAGTAATTATGAAAGATTAAAGGATTTCAATGTTGAAAATTCATTGACTTTCTTCAAAATAACAAAATCTGATAGTAATTTGTAATTGCAAAATGCAACAGCGAACTTAGAATTGCTCATCCAATGACAATTATGAAAAACTGGCACGAGTATGCATTCCATCAGTAAGTTAATGTCCAATTTTGGCGATCAACAGTAAATAGAGCGGGCGTTGGAACTTACTAGGTGTTTTTTGTGCATTCGCCAGAATCGTTCTACTTAAAATTAAGGAACCGAACATTTGAAAAAAAAATCCTCGATTGTAATTGGCCAACGCAAATACCAAATATATAACTTTCACTACTGATAATGGTTTAACAAGTTAACCATCGGGGGGAATAAACTGACTAAAACACATAAAAATACCATGGGAACATTTAATTGGTACAATTAATACCGTTACGGTAATTAAACTTTTTGGACTACTCGTCAGCTAGTTAGATATATAACAACTAGTCATTCAAGGTACAAAGAACAACGTTAGGAATATGATAGCGAATTGACAAGTACAGAAACTTCTTAAGATAAATCATAATTATGAATACATTTGCAAGATGACAATGGTGTAATAATCATTCCAATGCCAAACAAATTAGGGTCATTAATCGTTTAAAGGGTAACTGTTAAAATCTTTTAGCCACAATTTGGTTTAATTCTTCCTTAAACATCTAAAACCTTCATATTTTCAATTATTTAGACAGTTTTATTGCATTATCACCTTCCCATTTAGGTAGACGTTGAATGTGACAAAATTACCGCAATTTTTCACGCGCTTATAACCGAAATAACGGCCATTCACACTTTTCGAGAGATTGTCGCACGCGCCAATACTTAATAAAATAACGCGAAATCTCCCGGGAAAGGTGAGAAACGTGGCCATATGTTGTAAAACCGCAGCGAACTGCAAAAAAACCCTGTTGTTTTGATTTGTTTAATAGTATAGATATTTAGTAGGCTAGTTGACACCCCGCTGAAATTTTGCGGCTGCCGGCTGTGCTGACAAACATGACGAGGACAATGAATAAACAATCTGCCTTTGATTATTTAACTGACGCTTAATGGGCTAATTCGGTTATTGTTCGAAAGATGGGACACTTGTACTGCCAAAAAGCCAGGCGCGGACAGTCCTTTTAAAAACTTGGCTGAAATGTCTACTTTTTTAATTAAAGACGCGAGAAAGATAAAAAAGGATTAATGATGAATAATCGAATGAATCTTTATTTCCTCCGATGCATAAAGAAATCAAGAGAGTTATATTGACAACCAAGAATCTGATATATATACAAAATAGATTACACAATCACTTACAATATATATACATATTATAATCAAGTTTAATATGTACAAGGTTTATACAAAGTACAAAAAACTAAATAGGTGTTTATTAGGTAAATGTGTCTGCACGACATACCGTGGATTAATTTAGACAACCTGTATTGTTTTGTTCTCAAAAATCCAATAAAGTATGAGCATCCTTCTTTAATAATACGTAGAGGGGCGAGTTATACTGTATAGGGAGGTGATAATAATGTCTACACACTTTAAGAGTCAATCTAGTTCGAATGCTTTACTATTTTACTATTTATTCACCAAATTAAATGAAACATGGCGAGGTTGTATTTTTTGAACCTGTGATATTTCGTTATTCATTGCAGTACATTTATCCATCCATCCATCCATCCAGACATCCATCCATCCATGACCATACTTTTATTTCAGTATTAAGTCCCTCTACTCAATGATCAGTAGCGGTTCCACTTAACTTGGTGCAAAATAACCTACAACGCTCTAGACCAATCGGAACTCCTCGGCCATTTTTATCTTCTTCTTTTTTGGAACTTTTATTAAAATACTCATGCATACAGGCATTCAGAGTTAACAAACAAAATGCAATAATAAAATGGAATGGCGAACAATGGATACACATAAAATACAAAGACTGACATGGAAATTACTCTCTACAACACTACAACAAGATATATGTACAATGAACAATGACAAAATAGTTTGTATGAGAAGAAAAAAGGAAGGTGGAGTTGGAACTAAATAAAATTTATCTTTTAAATTTGAACAAAATAATTTTTATGAATTTAGCTAATCTAATCATAGTAGAGGTGTCAGTACTACACATTAATTTCTGGAACTTAAGTGTATTTGGATACTGATAGTAATATTTATCAATAAACTTTTTCCTATCAGCATAAAAAAAGAACATCTCAAAAGATAATGAAACTCATCACCAAGGTCATTAATATCACATAATGGACACTTTTGTAAAGCCCTATCAACATTCATATAACGACCACTCACAACAGGAATAAGCAAAATTCCATGAAACATTTGTAAGATAGTTTTCCAACTTAAATTCTGTTTTGAATAATCTGTAGCTCATACATTTAGAAAAAGAGTTAATGTCACTTGACCAAGTTTGCTTATACTGATCTTGCAAAGTCATTTTTACTTTACTTTTAAACATATTTACAGTTTTAACCGACTGAGAGAGCCAAAACTCAGACAAACCTAGATTATTTCATACACTTTCCACTTTAACAATCCATGTGCAACTGTAGACATTATTGATATGCAAATTATACATAAGTTTATATAGGACAGCACAATATTTATCAGCTTTTCCAGAGACTAACGAACTCCAAAAGATGAGCATTCGTCCCTCAATCTTAATAGGGTAAACACCAAGTTCACCAAGAACCATAACAGTTGGAGTTGATTTATTTAAGTATCATTTTATTGAAATTGAATTGAAATTGAGTATTAGAATTATTTTCAAAGCCCCATACCTTACTACCATATAACAAAATAGGAGCTACCAATGTATCAAATAGCTGTATTCGAATATCTATAGGAAGCAAAAGTTTTCTAATCTTAATCATTACTGAAAACATTGCTTTTCTTGCTTGATTTCAAAAATGTATTTTGGTTACAATGAACTTACCATTATAATTAAATTAGACACCAAGCTAACTAACTTCATCCACAACATCAAGTTTAACATTATCATAATAAACAGTAGGTTTATTTCTTATTTTACCTCTTGAAAACTCTACAACTTTCGTTTTAGCAGACTTTACAGTAAGGTGCCATTTCTGACAATACTCAAACATTGCATTAAGAGCTATTTGCAATTCATTTTCACTTTCAGCAAAAATAACTGTATCGTCCGCATAAAGCAAACGATATAACCTCAGATAAACATCCAACTCACTTGTATCAAAGTATGTGTGTGAATATAGATGTCAAAAGAGAAAGACCTTCACATTTTACAGAAATAAAATGAACTAGATCATTAAGAAATAGTGAAAAAAGTATTGGCGAAAGATTTTCATCCTGGCGCACCCCTAGAATACTACTGATTTATATTTACTTTTTCTTTCATGATATTTTTTTGTTTAGCCTAACAATCATTATCAAACCAGTGTTTTGATTCATGCTTCTTTTTATTACCAGACCGAACCTTGTTACGTATAAGATTGCAATTGCATGCAGCGTCTGTTAAAATGACTCCAATGCTTTTAGTAATATCATTGACAAATTTGTTTGTACACGTATTAATGTCATCACAAGCATTATCAATCTCAGTACATATTCGATATAATTCGTCATGATCAATACTTGCCAAAAAATCTGGCAATTTATCATTTGACCACATATAAATAGGAGCCCTATTATTAACAGCCTTAACATTACAACTATGTCCTACATGTACTTGACTATTACATATAAAATCAAAACTAACAGGATTATGAACATCTGACAATAAAGGATTAAATGGAAGGATGTCAAACTTATCAATTTTTGGAAAGAAGCAAGGTGACAATACAAGATAGTCAATAACACTAACATTCTTACATGTGGTTTTTGCCAATGAATGCATCACTGCCTAATCTACCATTTACAATGTGAACATCAAGAGTTTTTATAAAGTTCAATGAATCTGTACCCGTAATTATTGTCTTCTGAGTGACGATCTGTCACAAAGCCTAATACTTCAAGATTATTTCTATTCAATTCACATTGTGTTTGATAGTCAAAATAATTATCAGTTATAACATCATCCACACAAAGTCAGATAATTGTCCTGTACGAGCATTTAAATCACCAAGAAGACATATGCTGTAACCCTCAGCTTTAAAATCAATACAATCTCTCTCTTACTTATCAAATATATCAACAGAGGAATATACAGAATTTGCAGGTGGTATATAAATTACACCAAACATACATTTTTCATTTGAAAGCTTACTATCAAATTCAAACCACAAACATTTTTCATTGTTACAATCAACAAATTTAACATATTTCCAAGAAATCTTTGACAAAAACACCTATTCCACCAGACTTCTTTAAGCCTCCAATTATGTGAACAGCTTGGAATTTAAAATCACTAACATCCACTTTATCGAAATCATCTTTGTCTCAGTTAAACAAATAATATCATTTTTTAACATAAAATTCTCAAAATCAGGGAAACGTAGTTTCGTGATAACTAACATTCAAACAAACAAATTTCAGAGTTTTACAATCAAAACTTTTACAATATGCATGATCATTTAAATTATGACTAGATTTTATATCAATCTGAGATGAAATCTATAGGTTCATTATTGACATCGTCAAATAAGTTCTATGAAATGACACACGGGACAGAGTTTATACCGCTCACAACATCATCGCTCCCAACATCACCCTCCTCCTCCTGGCCTAGATATTCCAAGCCAAGTGCTTTCAGAACAACGTCAACGCTGGTCTTGTGTAGGTCATCAGGAGAAGAAACTGTGTTTACCCTTCCATCTTTAGTGAACACAATATTGCCACCACGGGTATGAACCTTGGAGTGTCTTTAATGATTGCCTTCATTGGCAAACGTAGTACAGCGACATCATCTGTAATTATAATGTTTTTGAACTGCATGATGTTTTTTAGATTTTTCTTACATCTGAAGATTGACTGAATACTTTGCCGACTAATGAAACGCACAAGAATCTGTCTTAGCTTCATAGCCTCATTTCTTCCATGAGCTTTACTGCCTACACGATGACAAACACTTATGTCTTTCTTAGTAAAAATATCATAAGGACTGACATCTGGGGTATCTTCGTTGTCCTTGAATGGCTTGGCTGCATTAACAATACTGAAGTACATTTTCTCCCTCGTTTTCTTTGACATTATGCAACCTGATGTTTTCCATCCGTAGGTCCAATTTAGCGTCCATTTTTTGGCCACACACTTGGCGATCGCCTCAATCTCCTCTGCTGAAAGCTCATTTTGCTTTCCGCGTGGGCCCATTTTACCAAAATTGCACAGGTTGAACGACTCAAGTGCAACTATAATATAACTTGTTGTTTGTAGATCCGGAAAAACAGTATGTTCGTAGATCCGAAAAAACAGTCTATCCAGGCTTAACTGCCGTTCATATGTTATGACTAGCCGAAATTAATCGAAACAAAATTTATTTTGTCCGCCATTACGGAGCACTCAAACGCCAAAACCTAATTTAACAAAGCATGTTTTACATTGTACCAGAATCATAAGTTCAAATCAAAAATAGAAAACACCATATTACCAATCATAAAAAATGATATACTTTCCTACTTCAAACATTCTGTCAGCTTCCGAAAAATATCAAAATAAATTCCTCATTTCTGCTGAGGACGAATCTCAATATTTTAAGAAACATGAATAAAAGGAAGCAGATGCAGTTCACCAGTATATCAAGTTTGAGGTATCTGGATACAAGCATTCTTCCTTTATTTAACGAACTCAGAGTTTTAGCTCAAGATCACCACGATCTTGAACAAGTCTTTTCTTAAGACACCAGGGGTGCGTTTCAGAGACGATCGTTAAGGCGATCGTTAGCTGATTTTGGTAGTACGACCAAAATTACCGATCCGCACCGTTTTAGAGACGCAACGTGCACCTGCTTTATCGTTAATTTTGCTCGTAAACCTACGACCGGTAAGAGGCACTCGTTAACTTAACGATCAAGATGGCGGATGAAGATTTTCGCCATATCAAAGTATATTTTTACTTTTTATTAACATTTGAGAGTTTAATATTGCGTGTAGCATGTTCGCTGGTGTGGAATATTCAAACTATGTCTAAAAATAGCTGAAAACAGTACGAAAATGTTCTATTTCCGCCGTTCTGTCAAAAAAGGATTTTAACTGTAGAAGATGTAAGCTTTTTGTTATACTTAGCTAATGTGCTGATATTGTGTACATCTAAAACATGGAATATGATGTTGAATTTGATTTGGTTTTATTGCTGTTTAATATGTCCTTTAAAACATTTTCTTGAACTTCTTCTATTTCGGATGGTTTTTAATTCGGATAAATAAATGCCTGTACATATTTTGTTGTAATATAACCAGTCTCTGTGGCATGTAGTCAGTGAATTATTAAACAGTGTTACCATTTTATCATGTCATGATATAACATAATTATTTTTACACATGTATCTTAAACTGATGCTAAATATGTAAATGTAGATACAGTACAGTAATGTAAACAACACTGTCACAACAAATAAGTTGATTATTGGCTACTTTAATACCATGGACACTATCAGGTGACAATGTAATCATTTTAGTTCACCTTTACTTGTAATTAAAACTTGTTTTAGTAAGGTATCATATGGTTTATGTAGAACTTTGTAGTATACCATTATGAACATATGTGAGTTTTCAAATTCTTGTCTTTTTCAGTCATGCCATTTGATGCCAAGTGTACAATATAAACTGAAATGAAAAATGACAACAGAAGTGTCATGGTCTTGGTGGAAAATGCTGTGCTCTTCATTGACCTCTGTTTAATAATGGTATGGAAAAGGGAATTAAATTCTAATGTTGGTTTATTGAATAATATTGGAGGTATATTCAACATATGAACACATTGTCATAAGGACTAAACTGTAAATGTAGAAACTAAACTGCAAAACCATATTATGTACCTGCAGTTAATGCACAGGCTATGTACAGATGATTAATGATATTCTATGTTTTAGGTTTTTTTTGCTTGTTAAATATTGTTTTAGTTAATTATTTCAGGCTGGTGATAGAGAACTATCAGGAATGCTTCAAGTTGGCAATGGAGGGAAATGTAAAAGTAGGTAGGAAATGATAAAATGCAATATGATATAAACCAATTTTATGAATAATACAATAAGATGAATTTTATATTGATACAATGTTGGGCATCTTACTTTGAGCAGTTAACTGGTATAACATAATTGTTATTTAACTTATATGAACAATAAACAAGAAATAAAATGCCACCAGAATGGTGTTTTTCATGTTTTCTTAAATACCCTACTTATTTTTTTTTAAAAAGACAATAATTTTCATAAAATATCCAACTATTTCAGTTGAAATATGGGAATGTAAGTTATGTGTTTCTTGTAGTTTAACCATTAAAAGGCGTTTTCATAAATGTATTATATTGTGCTGTATTAAACAATATTTTATAACTTTTTGTCTCTTTCAGGACACTGAAAAATCACAAGGTTTCAAACATTTAGAATATGCTCACAGTCAGTCTTCAAGATACTCACCTTAAAGGTTCCGGTGTGTTTTAGGAGACTGTCAGAACAGTACTTTATACCTATATTCACTGGAGATACCAGACACAGCAGATAACTACAGATATATTGACACAGAATCTGAAATTAATTGCATATCCCAACACAACATAAAACTTTAAACTGTTAAATAGGCAGTGAGGCATTTGTGTGTAACCTTCATTATTTGAAATGAAATTTCTTATTTATTTTTTAAGTTTGACTTGGCATTTAAAAGCCATTTTCATTAGATTTTCCAAATATATATATATTTTTATACAGTTTCAATTGTGATGTATATCCAGTTGTACATGTTTCCTCTAAGGATTAAAACACTTCTGAATTATATAGGAAAATCTAAATGATTCATTTATTCAAACTTATGATAATATATAAAACGCACACTACCATGGTTGATCATGTAAACATTCATACTATCTTTTTATAGAAATTAAGTGCATCTTTTGATATTTCTGAATACATTTATTTTTACTTTGACTGGCTCGTGTATAAACACAGAATGCTACATAAAGTGTATACTCCAGTGTATATCATAACATGATTGAAATAGATAATAGATAATATTTGCATGAAACTCTGAACACTTAACCACTATGGCAATCTGCACCAGTTAAAATACTTTTTGTTGAATAATGTGTTTTGATGAGACGAGCTTGTAAAATAGCTGTATTTCTTTTAGTAATTTTGTGTATTTGAAGCATGTCTGCAAATGTAGATTTTATCATGTATTTTGAATGGATTTGAAATGCTGTTTATTAAACTGTTAACTGACACAATAAAGATGGATTTATGAATTGTCTTCATACAAAAAGTCCAACCGGTCAAAGTTGTATTTTCAAACTATTTCCCAATACAATAACCCTCAGTCACAGTTTTGGTGCATAAACGTATGAACTTTACTCGTTATCCGAACTAAGGCCGGTTGTTGATGATTGGAATCAGTCATCATCATGATGATGATGATCATCATCATCATCATCATCATCATCAACAACCACCGCACCCACCACCACCACCACCACCAACTTCACCACTTTCGTCATCATCAAATATCAGCAACATCTACATATCATCATCACGTCATGATCATTGTCGTCATCGTCACATCATAATTAGTATCATTGCCGTGGTGCATCATCATTATTATTTTCATCATCATCTTAGTCGTCGTCGTCGCATTATCATTATAATACTCATAATATTCGTCGTCGTCGTCGCCGCATTATCACTATCGTCGTCATTGCATCATGATAGTGTCGTCGCCGCATTATCACTATCGTCGTCATTGCATCATCATGATAGTGTCGTCGCCGCATTATCACTATCGTCGTCATTGCATCATCATGATAGTGTCGTCGCCGCATTATCACTATCTTCGTCATTGCATCATCATGATAGTGTCGTCGTCGCATTATCACTATCGTCGTCATTGCATCATCATGATAGTGTCGTCGCCGTATTATTATTATAATACTCATAATATTAGTTGTCGTCGTCGTCGCCGCATTATCACTATCGTCGTCATTGCATCATCATGATAGTGTCGTTGTCGCATTATTATTATTAAATTATCATTGCCGTTGTCGTCGCATCATCGTGACTATCATCATCAGCACCATTCTGCACAATTGCATTTACTTTACAGAACATTCATAATACGCATACTATAATATTTCACTTATCAAAGACGAATTTAAATTAAAATCACCAGCCTGAAAAAACAACGTATTTTGTTGTTGTCCAATTTTCTTTATAATTACACAAATTTTAAAATGAGCGTCGGAACCCGCCACTGCCTCCATCACAAAAAATCCCGGATGATGATGTACTTAAGATACAAATGTAACATAAATAGCAGAATAGATACCACGAGTTTGTATCATTTGTGTCAATCATTATAAAAAGGAGAGTTACATTAATTGATTCCCTTCAAGAGATTCTCATCATCATCATTATTATTATTATTATTATTATTATTATTATTATTATTATTATTATTATTATTATTATCATTAATAAAAAGACAGGTGCGCTCATCAGGTTAATATGACGTTACGTCATTTCACTTCAGACTGGGTCACTCGCTTTAACGCTGTGCTTTATCGTTATTTTTTTACGTACGACCGGAGAGTTTACGAGACGTTTCTGAAACGCCTTTATGATTATCGTTAAGTTGGTCGTTATTATGATCGTAAATTTACGATAATGGCAGATCGTAAAATCTATCTGAAACGCACCCTGGGTCTGTAGTTAGAGGCCTCTAGGCCTGACCTTTTGACGTTACGTTTAAACGTTTTTCAAGTATAAATAGGAAATTGCGTATTTTCAGCTTACAGTTACAACGATATTGATCTTTGACCCACTGATCTCAAAGCATTAAGTTCATCTGCTGGTCATGTCAAATCTGCCTACATAGTTTGAGATCCTTGGACCATAGCGTTGTTTAGATATTCATCAGAAACCGATTTAAGGGCCTAACAAACTTGACCTTTGATCAACTGACTTCAAATTTAATTTGGTTCATCTCCTGGTCATGACCAATCATACTTCCTAATTTGAGGTCCCTGAGCCAAAGCGTTACTCAGAAATTGAATGTAAATCGATTTTTAACTGAAGTTCACCACGACCTTGACCTTTGACTAACTGACCTCAAAATCAATAGAGTTAATATCATGGTAATGACCTACCTACATGCCTAGTAAACTTAAGATCCCTGGGCCAAAGTTTTCTTCATATATTGATCGGAAACCGATTTTTAGCTGAAGGTTATCTTAAAGTCACCACGGCATTGACCAACTGGCCTAAAAAGGGCTTTATTTGCTTTACCTACAAAGTGTAAGAACCCTAGGCCTAAGCGTTCTTCAAATATTGATCAGAAATCTTCGGGACGGACGGATGGACGTACAGAAGATCAGATAACTATATCCCACCCGTTGGGGCAAGTATTTTTCAGTTAACTTATTAAAATGAATGTATATCCATATATTTTATTAAACAGAATACTCAAACTTACACTTCCATAGTTCAATTGAAAACTAAATTGTATTAATTTAAAGAAAGGGAGGTAATAAGGCAATGCTTCTGTAAACTTTTATGGCACAGCTTGGCTGAGAAAAATATGTTTAATGAACTATGCTCTTTGTTAGACTCTTACTTTGTAACCTTTCTTAAAAGAGCTAAACATGAAATGTTTTTCACATACTATTTCAAACAGGGACTCTAACTGCGTTCCATTTTGACTCAAATTTGCAGAAAACATTTCTGAATAAGACGCTCACATTCATTGATGAAACTGTGAACATGTACTACCGACAATAATGTGCAATTGTCCTTCTTCTATAAAACATGACGTTATCACAAGGAGTTGCATCTAAAATACCCAAACTTACGTAGCCAGGTATATGGTTTATATTGAGAATTTCGATAAGCCTTCACTATGGGTGAATAAGGGGTTCTGTAAATTATAGAAATTGCTGTTATAGAAATTTATTTGATGTTATTTCTTGCTGTTGTGTTTACATGTTTTATCGCACACTATTCTATTTTTCTTGTTCACATATATATTTCATTACTCTTTGCATTTAACATGTCAATAACTTTAAATGTATTCTCACTGGAAAGTAGAAATAAAGAGTATATACAAAAAAAAACGTTGTTTGGGGACAAATGATTAAACGCCGCTTCAATGTCTTCAATGGTTTTTAAGAACGGTATAAGACACACGTTTGTTGCATCTTGATGTTTCTACTTTCTTTAATCACTGTATACAATTGTTTGGTCATACATGTTGATTTCTCTCAAACACATTTTAAAGATTCATTTTACACAATTAAAGTTGGCTGGTCCATCTTGATCACGTGGTCCTACATGGAACAACATTGAAACCCATTCCAAACAATAATAACAAGAAAGAATTTATGCATAACATCAAGTCGGCGCGATGAAATAGAAGACAAATCATGTATGTAGACAACCAAAAATATGTTATTTACTTCAATGATAGCATGTTAAGTATGCATATGTTTGAAAAACATTATTGTTGATAATACTGTAACATTTGTTTTTGTGCACACACTTTATTGTTATGACTAAATTAAAGGGGATGGAAAGACTATGCATTATGAGGGAATAATCTGGAAATTATTCTTTTGAAAGACATTTGCAAAACAAAGAAATAAGCTTAATTTTAGTTTTTCAAAACTCCATTTGTCGCTGCTCGCGAAAGGAGATTACTGCGTAGGAGATTGAGAAACATATTGGAAATTGAGCTGGTATTTAAAATCAATATTTTCAATAATAACCATCCCCCTCTTATTATTAAAAGATGCAATATATAAAAAATAAAAAAGCAATATTAAAACGGGAGAGACAGATGATTTTACAATGACATGAGTGGTATTTGTCAAGGGACTCGATCATGTTTTTGGACCCAAAAAATGTTTACCCGATAATGCATCTGAAAGCACTTGTTTTATCACTATTTTAACTCCGTGATATAGAAATTGCAGGAAAAATTACAAATACAATATGTAACAGGGTACAATTCTTTGTATGAATTAAGAATTGGTTGTGTGTAACCTTTTTATGTTCTTTTAGTTCATTCACGGTGACCATTGTATTTTTAATTACCTGTCTTCTGACCATGACCAGGTTGGCATAGGATTATAGTTTTTCCCGCCATTTCAATCATGTGATCTGTCACATGATTGCAGTTCTTATTCAGAGTTTGATGAGGGAGGTTGGACTTCTCTTAGAAGTCAACTTTGGTTTTTTTGTGCAGGATTTGGACATATGTTTTGGTGCGTATTATTCCTGATACTGTATCTGCAATTACCCTTTCTGTATTTGCAATGAGTTGAGATGTGTTTTGTATTATGAATTATGCATTTAGTACACATTTTACTTTTCTGCACGAGTTTCTCGAATTCAAGATGGCGGCAAATTCTTATCTAACTGATTATTAACTAATCAATTTACAATCACTTTTTCTACATCTTTTACACTTTTAAAATGATCCTTATTACAGCTAACCTCAGTCATGGACTTGTCCTAACCCATCACGGGAGAGAGACCGTTGAGAGCGTATAAATGTCCTTTCATTCCACAAATGGTAAGCCATTGTCAGATAGCCTATTGTATGTACAGTCGGCTATGTTTTGTATATCATTATACTGTTTTTATACTTGTTTTTATGTACTTTGTTTTCATCGTTGCTACTGGATTTAGGTCACGTTTCATTGTTATAAACTGTACTAAATCACGTTTATACATGCTGTTGATATACAAGTATAAATTATACCTGATAAATGTATATTATGTATTTACGTTGTATAAGATTAAGTATTATCTTATTCTTATGGTTGTATTTATCTATTTTCAGAATGCGAAATATATTTAGTGGTTATTCTCATGATTACCGTGATTACTGAACTCTCTACAATAAACCGTGAAACAACCGGACTCTAGTGTGGACTTTTTTAGCTAATATAGCTGGTTACAACATATTTATTTATTGGACCAGCCGGGCATATAACCTGTATATTACATTGGCGCCCAACGAGGGACTGGTTGGACGTGACGTGGTTCAGAACATCAGCAGAACATTGGATAATATTGTGACGTTAAAAGTTGAAATCGAGATCGTTAACATATTTCCCCAGCGTGGACAACTCTTGTAATTTTACTAAAATCCCGTATAAATCTCCTGTAATATCATGCGAAGGCTAGAAAACTCCTTAGCTCTTCAAGTGAAGTAGGTGTAGGCCAGTTCTTGATGCGTTCTATCTTCGATGAGTCAGTCTCTACTCCCTCACTGCTGACAACATGTCCAAGAAATGGCGAAAAAACATTTCAAATATCCTCGTAATAACTGATCATTTCATCAAATTCGCTATGGCTGTGCCGACATAAAATCAAAGAGCAAAGACAACTGCTGAAACTTTTTTCAATCATTTCATAGTACACTATGGTATTCCAACAAGGCTTCATTCGGATCAGGGAACCAATTTTGAAAGTGAAATTGTGAAAGAACTATGTAACCTTACAAATATGAAGAAAAGTCATACGTCTATTTATCATCCGCAAGGAAATTCTGGACAGGAGAGATTTAATAGAACTCTACTTGATATGTTGGGTACATTGGAAAGTTCTCAGAAGCCTGATTGGAAACGGTACATCAATCATCTTGTTTACTGTTACAATTGTACACCACATGAGTCAACAAGAGTAGCGCCTTTTGAACTCATGTTTGGTCGTAAACCAAAGTTGCCTATTGACGCAGTCTTTGAGAAAGCAAACACTGATGTGGTAAACAAGAATACCAGAGAATACATTGAAGATTTGCAGAATCGAATGACAAGGACCAGACAGATAGTTGAAGATCATGTTAATAAGGCAAAGCAACGCCAGAAGAAATATTACGACATGAAAGCCAAAGCGGCTAGAATAGAGATTGGAGATAAAGTATTGGTGAGAATACTGGCTTATGATGGAAAGCATAAGATCTCAGACAGATTTGAGGATGAGGCGTATACAGTGGTAGAACAGGTAAAGGATACTATACCTGTCCTCAAAGTGAAAGGAGACACAACAGCGAGAGTCAGGACCTTGCACAGGAATCACTTATTCCTGTTGAAATATCAGGATGAAGAAGAAGTAGGGTTTACTGAAACTTCTGGACTAGAAGAAACAGTACATGGAGAAGTTATTAATGAAGATAACAAGGATGCATCCAAGGGGGAAGAAACCGCTAAAATAGAATTGGAAAGTGACGTCACTAGTAAAGATGGAGAGGAGTCAGATGATGATACAGGTGAAGTTGTAATCATTACAACATATGGGGACGCCCGAAAACCTGATGTATCAGTAGATGATGGTGAAATTATTGTAGAACCTACAGTAGTAGAAGACACGGAGATAAGGGATGAGCCTTTGAGAAGGCCAGATGACTTGGTAGAAGTACCTTTGAATATAGAAGTTGTGGAAGAACCGGTGCAAGGTCCAGATATATATCAGTTGGTTGAAGACCAACAAGGAGTACATCAAGAAACAGTTGATACGCCTCAGGAAACAGAAATACCAATACCAGATGTAGATAGCAATCCAGTTGAAGACGACAATGCTGAAGGAGCTGATGGTAGGACTGAAGGTGGAAGCCCTGATAGAGAAGAAACTAATAAGGACGGACCGCCAAAACCAGCTCCTAGACGTTCTGGTAGAGAACGAAAGCCACCTCAGCGTTTTGACGACTACCAGATGGCTAGTATCGTACCAAGACCAAAGGACTCAAGGTTTCAAGCATTGAAACAAGTTCTGGAGTCTGGTGTTCTAGACACATTGGATAGTGAGATGGCACGAAGACTAGTGATTAGTATTTTTCAATGAAGTGATGTTTGATTTCATGTATTTTAATTTGTTTTAATAAATTACATTACCGACATACAGGACGATATTGTGATATTGTTCTATATTTTTGGGGTATTTTTTTGTGTGTGTGGTTTTTTTACTATATTTATTCATTTATAAATTTGTGAGGACACAATTTTCAATAATAGGGAGAGGTAATGAGCAAATATTTACATTTAATTTATCAGTATCAAGTACCCATTGGATGGATTGGAGCAGGTACGAGTATATAAGTACTTGTATGGGTAGTTATTGGTAGTGTGTATTGTAAGTAGTTGTAGATATGTATTATTGTTGATACATATACATGTAGAAGTTGTTGTTTGTCGGCACGTCTTACAGACATTACGGACACTTGACGAGACATAGTTTGTTGAATTGTGTTGTTTGATTAATGACGAGGACGTCATTTTCCACGCTGGGGAAATATGTAACAGGGTACAATTCTTTGTATGAATTAAGAATTGGTTGTGTGTAACCTTTTCATGTTCTTTTAGTTCATTCACTGTGACCATCGTATTTTTAATTACCTGTCTTCTGACCATGACCAGGTTGGCATAGGATTATAGTTTTCCCCGCCATTTCAATCATGTGATCTGTCACATGATTGCAGTTCTTATTCAGAGTTTGATGAGGGAGGTTGGACTTCTCTTAGAAGTCAACTTTGGTTTTTTTGTGCAGGATTTGGACATATGTTTTGGTGCGTATTATTTCTGATACTGTATCTGCAATTACCCTTTCTGTATTTGCAATGAGTTGAGATGTGTTTTGTATTATGAATTATGCATTTAGTACACATTTTACTTTTCTGCACGAGTTTCTCGAATTCAAGATGGCGGCAAATTCTTATCTAACTGATTATTAAATAATCAATTTACAATCACTTTTTCTACATCTTTTACACTTTTAAAATGATCCTTATTACAGCTTACCTCAGTCATGAACTTGTCCTAACCCATCACGTGAGAGAGACCACTAGTGTGGACTTTTTTAGCTAATATAGCTGGTTACAACATATTTATTTATTGGACCAGCCGGGCATGTAACCTGTAAATTACAAATACAAACAATATTTTGGTTTTAGTGGGGCGCGAACCGACGCCGGTAAAGTCAAGATAAATTATAAAAGTACACTTTTATTTCGGTTTATATGTTACTAAATACATGTACGTATTGACAGTGTTAAAACATGCTTAATATTTCTTTCACAAACTATTATATCTTTCAATCGGTTGTTACATAAATACATTAAGGATTTAAATTGATTATATTTGGATTATCATAATATTCCATGTCACGTAATCGCTTTTTTCAATTACAATTCGTTCACAAATAAGTCTGTGCGGTTCTGTTTTACACTTTAGGTTAGAGATATGAAAAATATGAACGTGCAATATTGCGAATAAGTACGACTAGATGACAACACAAAATAGAGCTTACAGACGTGGCGTGGTCGACTCGCCGAAGCAAACTGACTGAGATGAAACCGGTCTTTGGTGTAAAACTCAGAAACCTCAACGTTATCTCCCATAAGTCGATTTGTCTCATTGACAACCGTGTTCAAAAAATCAGCGAAAACAATCCGTAAATATGTTGAACTTGAATTGAAACATCGAGGTCTCCACGAAAAGACTCGCTTGAACAGAGTTCAGATTAATACTCGTTTCAATTGAGAAGTTTTATTTCATGAAAATTTCAGATATACTAGGTAAAATCTTATTCTAAGTATATAAGATATATATTGATATTGTCACATACGACTCGTATGATTAAAAAAAGCCACGCAGATATATCATATGAACAAATTATGCCACAAGTATAGAGTCCCTGTATAGAGAAATGTTGTTACAGTTCATATTTAATTACATAACGTTCGGGGCAGTGCAGTTACCAGTGTGTGTATACAAAATGATAAATTGTGTCATAAATGAAACAGTCTACGCCGCTTACGGGGTCCCGCCTTCTTACCAGAGTTTGATTGAGATTTTAGTTTCTTAAAACCTTTCGACAAACCTCTTCACAAAACCGCTGCCTGATGGAGCACTGTCAAAACATTATTTTGGAAACAAGGTCTGTCGAAGTGTTTTAGGAAACTGATCATCTAATCAAACTCCGGTTATAAAACAAAGGCGGGGCTCTTTAAGCGACATAGGCTGCCCTTTGTTTCATTTAAAATTATGAAGAAAAAGAAAAGTTATCTTTGTTCAAAGCCTTTATTTGAAGCAAGATGTTGCCTTCCGACGTAACATTTACGACGTAATTTATCACATGCTATACAAACACTGAGTTACGTTCAATATTTATAAGCATTAAGTATAAATAGACACATACCCATTAAACGCTCATACAGTGAGAGTGCCTGCATTAAGTGTGCCAGAATCTTGCCTCAGGGACACATAACAACATGTATGTCCACGCACAGTGGCCAGGAAAACATTGGGATAAACTAACGAGGATAATTACACCGGCTATTTCGTGAATTATGCAAAGATATGTTTGCCCTTTCTTACATTTACGGAGAAATAATGAAAACTTAGTATAGGTTAAAAATAATTAAGTAATGTCTTCGTGAATAAGTAACCTAAGGGAGCGGATCGCAGCGAACCGACCGTTGTTTCTTATTCTATAAATAAATCTCAACAAATTCTAAGTGACTTAATTTTAGCCCCTCCCAAATGGAATCAGCTGAAATTATGCCCTGTCTAGATGACCTGTCAAACTCTGCATGCCCACAAGATATTGTGACGTCATTTAAATCGGCCTTGACACTGTAATCGCCCCTTTGCATTTGCAAACAGTATGCGTGGCTATATGCGCATGCGCAGTTATATCAATTACTAAATTATGAAGAGTCGTCTTCAGAAATAAGTAACGATTCTTCAAAAATAAGAAACTAAAGATTTTAAAAATCTAGCGTTCCTGATGTTTGTTGGGCAAACAATAAAGTTTGCTGACTTTATGCTGGAATGGTAATATGATTACAAAATAGTCATTCTCATTCAAAGCTGAATTGCGCAAAATAGGATGTATTTAATTAAAACTATCAAATTAATTACCTCTATATTCTATTGTCAGATGCTAAATATTCTTTCATAATAATGAAGAACACACTTATAAAACATCATACAGTGACATTGATTGTAAGGTTTTCACTACACCCAATACCACATATGCAGGGGAAGGACGCTTATAGGTTCATTTAAACATTAAGTGGGATTGTTCGGTTGCAAACAGAAAGGCGAATTTGTAAGAAACAGTACCATTTCTGGTACCTTCTAAAGCCTGGTAAGTGGACATATGCTTTAATTTTTGAAAAATGGATGCATTCAGTATGTGGCAAAACGCATATTTTTCGATCGGCATCTTAGTTTGGAATCATACCTTAAAATTATAAAGTTATTGAACAGGTTGTGGGTTACAATGCAATGTTATATATATGCACAATTTGACGTATTTTCTCAGCAAATGTTGTATTCTATTGTATGTTGTAATTGTGCTTGCATGTATATTCATATTTTCCAAAAATGATGGTTACTTGCTTTTTTATGAATGCATGAATCTATATTGCGTCCTCTCACCTGTATATGGGTAGACAGTTCCATGTATGTTCTAAACATAATTAACGTTTGTTTATAAGAGTGCTCCAGATTAGACGTGGGAAAACGCCCAATGCGGCGAAAAATGTACTAATTAGTACGAGTTTATCCTACGTAGCCCCTGAAATTAGATAAACAAATGTTGTTGTTTTTTTTAATGTCACAGAATGAGTATTTTGTTAATATGATATATTGATACATTTACTTATTCCATTATAGCAAAATATTGTTATAATGATATTCTATTTTTGTGTTAACGAAATACGTTTTCCGTTATATTACGATATGATCATGTTATTCCGTTACAACGGAACACTTACTGGGTTATATAATAATGACCATGACAAATATTTCGTCATATCCTTCCTTGGACCCAACATCAATCCTAGCATACATCCAGCTGTGGCAAATATGGAGGCAACACCTCAGCCTGCTTCCCAGAACGTCAGGGAAATCGACCCCCCGACCCTTTACTTACCGTACATAAACCAGCTCATCAACGCTTGTGTGAAATGCGGGCTACCTTATCTTTCGTAACATCTGCAATAGTGTGTAATATCTGTGGAACCTCAATCCGCTTAAATCATTGACTATACACAAATACATCGTTATTACGAAAAGTTTATATTGACAATACCTACAACAGATTTTCGAACGGTCTCAAAGATTTTGTATCAAAATTATACATGGTCTCACCAAAACTGAAAAACCGATGTTGCCTTATGTGTACTCGGAACCTCAGTAGGCTTCAAGAAGCTTCATTTCTAGGGACAACTGTGTCGCTTCTCGGATTAATACTTTAAACTACATGGGCTGTAATTTGGATAACCAATCAAAGGGATTCGTGCCTGAAATACAACCTTGGAATATAATATGGGACTATTTTCACCTTGGAAAGTTTTCTTCGAAATGTTTTTGGAAGATAACACTTGTACGACAGCGAAAACGTTCGTCTTCCGGTTTATTTGCTAAGGGGAAATACTGCTGCTGGGGTTTGGTTTACAGCGAGAAAACATCCTCGATTCTTGCGATCAATTTAATATCTTAGAGAGAAATTGTGGGTCAGATTACAAGGATTCACCAGCTTCAGCGAACTCTCATCTAGATCTCTGAAAAATCAATTCCAAAACCTACTAGGTATAACCATGGCTACCAACGAAAGATATGAAATAAAAACATACATATATTGCAAATAGCAATAATCATTTGCAACATGCTCCGACTGTGACATACAATTACAAGTATCAATTTATGATTTGAACTTATAAGTTATAATTCATTAACTTCTGGTACAATTTAAAAGATGCTTTGTTAATTTAGATTTTCGCTGTCAAACTAGATAGAATTAGGAGAGGTTTGGACAATACAATGGGTTAATTGTCAACCTGTACAGTAAAAGTCGACCTCTACGCATTATAAAAGAAGGATGTTCATACCTGAATCAACAAGCGATTCCATATCACGGCCAATCTGACGGGTAATGGCGTTCAGTACACTGAGTCAATTACTACCCCACTCATCGAGCAAATAAAGTGGCCAATATGTGAGGATATATGGAGAAACAAATTCATCGACTATCTACTCTTCTACCCTCTTTTGCTGTATTTATTTCCCATACATAGATTCCTACTAGAGACACTTTTATTAAATTCACAGCAGTGTATACAACCCAATTCCCCTATCAGTTGAAGGAAGCCGAACTCACCCGGGACTCGCCCGCAGCTTGTCGCCCAGGCCTTGCTTTTTCCTATTTGGACACCCATTTCAGAAGGTTGTTCGAGTCAATCCCCATTCCCTGGGTTTAGGTTTGGCTTATGACGTGCACATCCTTTCAACAACAACCCACTCAGTCTTCTCGATCCTCTCACCCATCCTATCATACCTCGCCTCTATAAGGCTCACTCGCGCATCAAAAAGTTCTATGAAAGAAATGCTGGAATTTCAACAACACTTCGCTTTGTCACAATGCCAAATGCACCCACACACACATCCGTGGTTTCTGCAAGGGGTCATATGCAGCCTACAACTGCAATTTTCTCAAGTAAACAAGACACTGTCAAATTACCACAACACAGAATAAACATTCCTATTGGTCAATCATATGTTGTTCCCTCCGCACTTCAGGCAAACACTACATTATGCCCAGTCCAGGCCCTGTTGCGTTATTTTACACAAACCCCACTTTTCAATTCGGCATTAACCGCTTTCAAAAAAAAACTTCATGCGTTCGCTCAACCAATAACCTCTTAGTTTAAATTTTAAAACAAATTCTCATGAACCATTTTTCCAACTAGTACGGATCTGTCGGTTTGAGTCAGCAGATCATACAACTTTTTCATCTCCGTCTTGAGCTGGATCTGACGGTAAGGCGTATTTCTGTTGTTTCGGGTAACCCGACCAAGCCTTGAAAAAAGTGCTGACCCTAACGATTTTTTCCCATTCCCATGACGAATTCTTTATTTGTCCGCGAATTCCGCGAATTCTTTTATTCCTCCGCGGAAAAAAGAGATCTTCAAAGGGAAATAAACGTGGATGGACTCTTCGTTTGTAACGCCGTGTTTGATTGGTTCTGGATATACCGCTACACAATCGACAATGCGCTTTCGAACTGAGACTTTTTTGCAAGGTTTTTTTTTCAATATATAAACAACAAATCAAAATGTTATCATTTAGGCCACTACAGGTTAATAAATCGGTCAGTTTTTAGTTTAAAAGGCCATGCTTTGTAAATAAAATATATGTATTAAACACGATTGGGTTAAAAAATGTATACACTAGCCAGGATTCTAACTTAGGACATTCTGTATAGACCTTCTGTACAGAAGGTCGTGAGTTCGAATCCCTGCTTGGCTACATATATTTTCTATAAATCTAACCCTCTCTAAACTGGGCTTTTCACTTTATATCAATACTATATATTTGTGTTCAATTAAGTTTTCAGTTCAGAAGCAAAAAAGTTGACAGGTTTTACCAGTTTTTTTGGTCACGCTAATTTTAGCAACTTGAAAGTAGTTCCGAGATTACACACGGTACTCGCATGATACGGAATCAGAAAACTACAGTATCATGATACGGATTTTTCAATACGGCGTGCTGTATTTTCACTGTTGGATATGGAAAAAGAATTTGACATATAATATATAAATCAGTTTCATTGTTTTAAATCTAACTGTTTAAGCATGTTTTTTTGTCACTCATTTTTGCATGTTAAGCGAGTACTTTTAAATCATAAAAGGTTCGGCTTCCATACCGTTGAAGATTTTTATCTCCAAACTATGCTCCAATTAATTGCTGTGTTTTATAACAAAAATCAAAGCATACATCATGGATTAATGCGGCAATGCCACTGCGGTCGATGGTTTGCTGAATACGGCAATACCACTGCGGTCAATGGTTTGCTGAAAACGGCAATGCCACTGCGGTCAATGGTTTGCTGAATGTAGCAATGCCACTGCGGTCGATGGTTTGCTGAATGCAGCAATGCCACATCGGTCGATGGTTTGCTGAAAACGGCAATGCCACTGCGGTCGATGGACTGCGGATTACGGAAATGCCACTGCGGTTGATGGTTTTCCGAATGCGGCAATGCAACTGAGGTCGATGGTTTGCCGAATGCAGCAATGCCATTGCGGTTGATGGTTCGCTGAATGCAGCATGCAGCAATGTCACTGCGGTCGATGGTTTGCTGAATGCAGAAATGCCACATCGGTCGATGGTTCGCTGAATGCAGCAATGCCACTGCGGTCGATGGTTCGCCGAATGCAGCAATGCCACTGCGGTCGATGGTTTGCCGAATGCAACAATGCCACTGCGGTCGATCTTTTGCCGAATGCAGCAATGCCATTGCGGTTGATGGTTCGCTGAATGCAGCATGCAGCAATGTCACTGCGGTCGATGGTTTGCTGAATGCAGAAATGCCACTGCGGTCGATGGATCGCTGAATGCGGCAATGCCACTGCGGTCGATGGTTCGCCGAATGCAGCAATGCCACTGCGGTCGATGGTTTGCCGAATGCAACAATGCCACTGCGGTCGATGGTTTGCTGAAAACGGCAATGCCACTGCGGTCGATGGTTTTCTGAATGCAGCAATGGCACTGCGGACGATGGTTTGCTGAATGTAGTAAGCTAATGCGGTCAATGGTTTGCTGAAAGCGGCAATGCCACTGCGGTCGATGGTTTACTGAATGCAGCATTGCCACTGCGGTTGATGGTTTGCTGAAAACGGCAATGTCACTGCCCACGATGGTTTTCTGAATGCAGTAATGGCACTGCAGTCGATGGTTTGCTACACGCAGCAATGCCACTGCGGTCGATAGTTTGCTGAATGCAGCAATGCCAATGCGATCGATGGTTTTCTGAATGCAACAATGCCAGTGCGGTCGATGGTTTGCTGAATGCAGCAATGCCACTGCGGTCGATGGTTTGCTGAATGCAGCAATGCCAATGCGGTCGATTGTTTACTGAAAACGGCAATGCCACTGCGGTCGATGGTTTGCCGAATGCAGCAATGCCACTGCGGTCGATGGTTTGCCGAATGCAGCAATGCCACTGAGGTTGGTGGTTTGCCGAATGCAGCAATGCCATTGCGGTCGATGGTTCGCTGAATGCAACAATGCCACTGCGGTCGGTTGATTGCCGAATGCAGCAATGCCACTGCGGTTGATGGTTTGCCAAATGCAACAATGCCATGGCGGTCGATGGTTTGCCGAAGGCAGCAATGCCACTGCGGTCGATGGTTTGCGGAATGTGGCAATGCAACTGAGGTCGATGGTTTGCCGAATGCAGCAATGCCATTGCGGTCGATGGTTTGCTGAATGCAGCAATGCCACTGCGGTTCATGGTTTGCTGAAAATGGCAATGCCACTGCGGTCGATGGTTTTCTGAATGCAGCAATGGCACTGCGGTCGATGGTTGCTACATGCAGCAATGCCACTGAGGTCGATAGTTTGCTAAATGCTGGAATGCCACTGCGGTCGAAAGTTTGCTGAATGCAGCATTGCCACTGCGGTCAATGGTTCGCTGAATGCAGCAATGCCACTGCGGTCTATGGTTCGCTGAATGCAGCAATGCCAATGCGGTCAATTGTTTGCTGAATGCAGCAATGCCACTGCGGTCGATTGTTTACTGAAAACGGCAGTGCCACTGCGGTCGATGGACTGCGGATTACTTAAATGCCACTGCGGTCGATGGTTTGCCGAATGCGGCAATGCCACTGAGGTTGGTGGTTTGCCGAATGCAGCAATGCCATTGCGATTGATGGTTTTGCTGAATGCAGCATGCAGCAATGTCACTGCGGTCGATGGTTTGCTGAATGCAGAAATGCCACTGCGGTCGATGGTTCGCTGAATACGGCAATGCCACTGCGGTCGATGGTTTGCCGAATGCAGCAATGCCACTGCGGTTGATGGTTTGCCGAATGCAGCAATGCCATTGCGGTCGATGGTTTGCTAAATGCAGAAATGCCACATCGGTCGATGGTTTGATGAAAACGGCAATGACACTGCGGTCGGTGGAATGCGGATTACGGAAATGCCACTGCGGTTGATGGTTTTTCGAATTCAACAATGCCACTGCGGTCGATGGTTTGCCGAATGCAGCAATGCCACTGCGGTTGATGGTTTGCCGAATGCAACAATGCCACGGCGGTCGATGGTTTGCCGAAGGCAGCAATGCCACTGCGGTCAAAGGTTTGCTGAATGCGGCAGTAGAACTGCGGTCGATGGTTTGCCGAATGCAGCAATGCCATTGCGGTCGATGGTTTGCCGAATGCGGCAATGCAACTGCGGTCGATGGTTTGCCGAACGCAGCAATGCCATTGCGGTCGATGGTATGCCAAATGCGGTAATGCCACTGCGCTCGATGTTTGGCGGAATGCGGCAATGCAACTGCGGTCGATAGTTTGCCGAATGCAGCAATGCCATTGCTGTCGATGGTTTGCCGAATGCAGTAATACCACTGCGCTCGATGGTTTGCCGAATGCAGCAATGCCACTGCGGTCGATGGTTTGCCGAATGCAGCAATGCCACTGCGGTCGATGGTTTGCGGAATGCGGCAATGCAACCGAGGTCGATGGTTTGCCGAATGCAGCAATGCCACTGCGGTCGATGGTTTTCCGAATGCAGCAATGCCACTGCGGTCTATGGTTTGCCGAATGCGGCAATGCCACTGCGGTCGATGGTTTGCCGAATGCAGCAATACCATTGCGGTCGATGGTTTGCGGAATGCGGCAATGCAACCGAGGTCGATGGTTTGCCGAATGCAGCAATGCCACTGCGGTCGATGGTTTTCCGAATGCAGCAATGCCACTGCGGTCTATGGTTTGCCGAATGCGGCAATGCCACTGCGGTCGATGGTTTGCCGAATGCAGCAATACCATTGCGGTCAATGGTTTGCTGAATATGGCAATGCCACTGCGGTCGATGGTTTGTTCGGTCGATGGTTTGCTGACTGTGGCAATACCACTGCGGTCGATGGTTTGCTGAATGTGGCAATGCCATTGCGGTCGATGGTTTGCTGAATGCGGCAATGCCACTGCGGTCGATGGTTTGCTGAAAATGGCAATGCCACTGCGGTCGATGGTTTGCCGAATGCGGCAATGCCACTGAGGACGATGGTTTGCCGAATGCAGCAATGCCATTGCGGTTGATGGTTTGCTGAATGCAGCAATGCCACTGCGATCGATGGTTTGTGGAATACGGCAATGCTAATGCTGTCGATGGTTTGATGAAAATTACAATGCCACTGCGGTCGATGGTTTGCTGAAAACGGCAATTTCACTGCGGTCGATGGATTGCGGATTACGGAAATGCCACTGAGGTCGATTGTTTGCTGAATGCGGCATTGCCTCTGTGGTCGATGGTTTTCTGAATGCACCAATGCCACTGAGGTCGATGTTTTTTTAATGCAGCAATGCCACTGCGGTCGATGGTTTGCTAAATGCAGCAATGCCACTTCTGTCAATGGTTTTCTGAATGCAGCAATGCCACTGCGGTCGATGGTTTGCTGCATACAGCAATGCTAGTGCGGTCGATAGTTTGCCGAATGCAGCAATGCCACTGCGGTCGATGGTTTGCTGAATATTAGTAAAAATAATGAATCTAAAAACCTCAAAACCCTTAGTTCAAATTGCAACATCAGCATTTCAACCTTGCGATAGTGAGTGAGTGGTATTCTGAGATGAGTAAACTAGCCAAACGGGTCAGTATTTTTTTTATATAAATCATCCCATCAGGAACAACAACGTTGAAAAACCATTCTCTAACGTTTAACCGAAGGTGAATAATGGTTTGTCTCGAAGGTTTTGTAGACGTTGATATTTCAACGTTAAAAAAACTATGAAGTGTATGATTTTTTAAAAGTTACTGTAAGGCCAAGTTTAATTAATGTTTGGCATTATAATCCCCTGCTGTGCATCTCCTGCTAGTTGCACTGGTATCACAGTAGGGGGGGGGGGGGATTCCTGTGTATTCGTGTATTGGCTCAGGGCCATTTAGGGTCTATTTCTATAATAAACCTTCACTGCAGGATACTCCGATCGAAGATTTGATAAGAGAGATCAAGGCAAGTAGATCAATAAACAGAGGTTGTGTACACAGTTGTTGTTTTTTGGTGTGTGTTTTTATATATATATTATTTAATTTATTTTTTATTTTATTTTTATTTTTATTTTTTTATTTATTTTTTTTATTTATTTATTTTTTTTTTTTTTTTTGGGGGGGGGGGCGGTCACTTATAGAAGGCTTAAACTAGGCCTTTAAACTTAGGATTACAATAGAGTATTTTAGTCCTTTTTGACAACTTAAACTAGGAATTTTGCAAATATGTTGCCATTTATACAATTACCGTATTTTGACGTTTCTTGTTCAATGTCGCTACAACGTTCGATATTGATGTGTGAAATGTTGTCTGTCGCCAGCTCAACATTCATATCACAAAAACAAGAGGGCTAAGATGGCCCTATATCTCATACCTGATTAAAAATGACCAACAATTCAGTGGTTATTAAGGTTTTGGCTGATTGCCAAGTGCGTGATTGCCAAGTAATTTGATGGCTGATAAGGAGGATGGCCCTTGTTCAGGGAATTCACTAGTATTTCAAGCGAAGTCAAGCTATTGCCAGCTGGTTGTTTACAGGGACAATGAATGTGGTGACAATGGAAGCCGACTGAAATAAGTCACAGGTAAATGTAAATGAAGGCCGTTGCTAAAGAAGAAAATGGTTGCTAATGATTAAAAAGAAGTCATTGGTTGCTGTTGATGAAGGTAGATTCTTAGGTAATCATTGGTTGCTAAGATGTCATTGGTTGCTAAGAAAGTCATTATTTTCTAATGAAGTTATCTGGTAAGGAAGTCATTTGTTGCTTATGAAGTCCTCGGTTGCTAAGGATGACCTTGGTTGCAAAGAAATCCATTGGTTGCTAAGGAAGTCATATGTTGCTAAAGAAATCATTGGTCACTATGGACGTAAGTTGTTGCTAAGAAAGTGACTGGCTCCTAAGAAAGTTATTTTTGCTAAGGAAGTCATTGGTTATTGGGGAAGTAAGTGGATGCTAGGGAAAGATCTAGTTGCTACGGTAATGTCTGGTTGCTAGGGAAGTCATTGGTTGCTTAGAAAGTCATGGGATGTTGAGGAAGTTTTTTGAGGCCAAGGTTATAAGTAGTTGCTAATGAAGTAATTGGTTGCAAGATACAGTAAAACTGCGATCGCTCGAGGACGCCGGGGTCTGAGCTGAAACCTCGAGGGAACCGATGTTTTGAACGACCCGAGTTCCAATTTTCCAGTCTGCTATGAAATATCTTTCAGTATATTTTAAGTTTGAAGTCGTCAAACCGACTGTTTACTACGAAACCGATTATGTGTTGCGTTGTGTTCATATGTTCAAAGGCTGTCGTATACGAAATGTAAACGATTAAAAACAATTATAGATGAATAAATAGTAATGTTTATATAAAATGCACATTTTCTAAACAAGCAAAATTTAAATATAACAGTACATATTATGGTATTAGTCAGATTTATGTTTCGCAAAATCAAGGATTGCTGATTGGCGCATCTTGTCTGTCTCGCGAAACTGTTCAAACTCATAATTAACTTCTCATATGCCCTTATCAACTATCATCGGTCATGCGTAAACAGTGATAAACGGTTTTTCACACCCTGTCAAATTTGCGAAAACACTTAGCAATTGTCTGTTTATTTTGGAACACGCTATCGGGATAAAGTGTATAATTATGACCTCGAGGGAGCCATAAGGTTTTGTGCATGATTTGTGTATTTGGGACCGGCTATAGCGCTCGACTCCTCGACTTATTTAGGTTTCGATTCAGCGTCAGTATATTTTTTATATGAAAATAGAAGGAAAAATGTTCGGGACCAAGCTCCGACCTCGAGGGACCGCCGGTTCTCGAACGACCGCCTGTTCGAACGGCCGCAGTTTTACTGTAGTCAATGGTTGCTAAATAAGTCAATAGTTGAGAGGAAGTAATTGTTTGCTGTGGATGAAGGAGTTGCTGAAATATTTATATGTACCTTAGGGTGTCATAAGTTTCTATTGATGATGGTAGTTGGTACGGAAGTAATTGGTTGCAAATAATGTCATTGGTTGCTAAGGGAGTAAGTGTTTGCTACAGAAGTCATTGGTTGCTAGGGGGGTCATAGGTTACTATTCGTTGCTATGGATGTACTCTGAACAGAAAATTTGAAAAATCCTCGATTGTCATTGGCCCACACAAAAATGCAAACATCATGCTACCTTTTACTTTTCACATCAGTTGAAGTATTTCGTAAATTCTTGAATTATATCATTAATTAAATGTAGTGTTTTAGAGTTGTACTTATTGATCTAAGTTTAAATTGATTGCCAGTGAAGTGTTTTATTGCAAACACAATAAAGATTCCAAAGAGTTAAGTGATAAAGTTTTACTGCTAAATAAAATTACTACGGGATCTACTTGCAGCGGACTTAAACGTACCACTTTTTGAGTATGTAAACCGTCCAAATACATCCGATGATGTTTTTGATAAAAATGGCCGAGGAGTTTCGAATGGAAAAAAAAACCTTGAGTGTCATTGGCCACACAAAAATGCAAACACCCACATTATATTGATAGGTACGGGGTAGGGTTAGTAGAATTTAGTGAGACAGCTCTAGTAAATAAGTCTATGGTTGTATAATTAAGTTGGTAAACGTAGAAAATATAGTAGGAAGCATAAAAGCGAATAAAACCCCTCGAACAGAACTCCAAAATTGTTAAGGTATTGTAGACAACAAGCAACAAGTAATAGTTTATTAGTCTCACTTCATATGACAACAGTATATGTACATACAGATAAAACATAATACACGTATATCAAGGGAATCTTCTTATAATGAGAATATCAGAAACTGTATCATTTATAAAAAAAAACATGAAAAATATGTATCAAATATCAAATAATTCTGTATCAATGTGCCCAAACATTTGGCAAATGCTGACACGTTAATATCTCATTCTACAATGCAGTCAAAGGCTACAGTACACAGAACTGTAAACTCACGTACATGTTTAGTATAAGGCAACCATCTTCATATTTAAAAAAAAAGCCATCACGAAAGATACCTATTGAAAATGGATGAATTTTCACATAATTATATCGTATCGTATCGTCAAAACTGCAGAAACTATAACGTTCTATACTAATAAAATAATCGCTGCTACGACAGCTGTAAAAAGAAAACCATTGTAACAAAAACCTGCACATTATAACATTACTTCCACAACCATGTAATTCACATTACGTTTACTGCTCTCTGATAACAAACCTGCAATTCACATAACCGACACCCTGGCGGCGATGTTTTTGACGAATCAACATGGGGTGAAGTAATATGATACTGGGTCAATTTTGGAGCATTTCTGAAATTACGTTAGAATCGCAACAGCGGTTTCTGAGAAGAAGATTTCAACCTTTTTCTTTTTGGTTCTTATGGCTACCAGAGTTCTGCATGGAACCACTTTTGTTGAAGGAATCTGGAAGAGGACCACCAAAGGAACATTCTTCATGCGAAGTTAAGTTAAATTGTAACAGTGGTTTAAGAGAAGAAGTTGCTTGAAGAAATTGTTTGACGACGGACGATATACGTACGATGGACGACATACGGACGACGGACAAGCACCCTATCACAAAAACGCACTCTGAGCACTTATGCTCAGGTGAGCTAAAACAACTATGGTAAAATGTTTATATTTTATCTGATCATGGTTGAATCATTTGTGACGAAGGTGGTAAATTCTATTACATGAACAGTATTCCCTTACAAAAAAACAGACCACGCGTCCTGCACAATTATGAACACGATGTATACGATTGTTCTCCTTCTATGTTAAAGGTGAGAACAGCAGGTTTCTGTTTGGTATGTAAAACGCCCTTCGATCCCATCGAACCCTCCGTTCTCTTTCTCGTCTTTACCGTACCCGGCATGCATTAACCCTGAGTTTGACATAGCGTCTGTACTGTTGGCTGTAAAATAGGTCACCACTAATTATCGTACTGCGAAGCCAACGTTTGTCTTTTGCTGTTTTTCATTCAAAAAGGAACTGAACAATTATTGTTTGGCTGTACATGTGCTTTTTGCCTGCGGCAATATTTTCTTTTTATTAAAGATGCACTCTTACTCCCAAATAAAATTTACCACAAGTTATATAAATATTGTTTCAATATTCCAAAAAGGATGAACAATTGTCGAACACAATGTTTCTTATGAAGGATACCAAGTTTAATTTGAAAGAATTGAGTTTAAAACACGGTATTTCTACCTTATGAGATTATAGTAGACCACAGTAAATCTTTTAGCATTCACCAATCATTTAATATTTTTTTGCGCTTTCTGCTATTAAAACACGGTTACAATCTTGTTATCAGTTATAAATATTATCCATAAATGCATTATTTAGGGAGTAGTTAAAGGTTTATCAGTCAAAATTGATGTTTGTTATACCTGTGTATATATTGATTTTGAATAAGAGTGTCACTTTAGATTTATTTGAAACGCTTTACACAGTGTGTGTATACTACGTGATAAATAACTTCATATATGCTACCTCGGAAGGCAACCTTTTGCTTAAAATGAAGACTTAAAACAAACATAACTTTTGTTTTACTACACCAAATTACATGCAGCAAATGGCAGTCTATGTCGCTTAAAGAGCCCCACATTCGTTTTATTACTGGAGTTGTACAAGGTTATAAGTTTCATCACAAACTTCGACAAACCTGATTCCAAAATATTGTGTTGACAGTGCTCACTCAGACGGCCGTATTGTGAAAAGGTTTGTCGAAGTGTTTTAAGAAACTAAACTCTCCAACTCTGGTAAAAGACCGAAGATGGGGCTTCGTTAGCGGCGTAGACTGTGCTATGTTTCATTTAAAATGGTGAAGAAATCGTGAAGTTATTTTTGTTTATATCAAGTTTTCATTCGAAGCAAAGTTTTGCCTACGTAGCATTTATGACGCAATTTATCAAGTGGTATATGCACACTGTTATGCACCAGTCAATTGTTAACACGGCCCCAGGTCCGGGGAATAGCGGGGACTTTGACTTTCGGTCCAGCCAACCCCGGCTAAAATCCCCGCCCTGCGGGGATGAACTGATGGTATAATCCCCGCCAACTGCCCCCGCACCCAAGGGACCTTAGGATAGGCCCAATCCCCGCTATATTCTGTGCGAAGACAAAACCACCGCATTCACCCGGCACTGCGGGGCAACCTGAAAGGTAAAATCACGGCCAATTTCTCCGGCTATTCCCAGTATACACCCGGAACTGGGGGGGGGGGGGGGCGGGGGCGTGGTTACAATTGACTGGTGCATTACAATAGACGAGCTGAACACATCTGAGAGGTGAAATCCTCAAAGCGGACTAATCTTTGACATACATTGTATATATATATATATATGGATGTGTTCAGGATTTTCAATTTGTTTGATCCGCGCGGTTTTAAATAACGTAAGTGAATTCTTAGTTTATTTAGAGAAAATACTGACATATATACATAAACTTAGTTTCGTTATGCGCCTCGGGCACAATATTACCCCCTCTGCTTAAGGTAGTGTCAGCACATACCTTTTTCTGTAAACGTCACTTGCCTTTGCCGAAGTGTCGGTGCAAATGTAGTTTTGTTACGTTCATGTTCTTAAGATAGTTAAGGTACATACTTACTTCCGTTATGACATCCTCGCAGATAAGGCAGTGTCTGCACATACGCTGTTCCCTAATGACACCCGTGTTCATGAGAGAGTGTAGGTACATACCTACTTCCGTTATGACATCTATTGTTGGTTATGGTTGTGTTGGTACTTACCAAATTCCGTTATGACGTCTTAGTGTTTGAGGTTGTGTCGGTCAATACCCAGTTCTGTTATGACGTCTTTGAGTTTGAGGTAGTGTCGTAACATACCTACTTCTGTTATGACGTCTTCGTGTTTGAGGAAGTGTTGGCACACACCTTGTTCCGTTATGATGTCCTCGTGTTTGAGGAAGTGTCGGTTAATATCTACTTCCGTTATGACGTCCTTGTGTTTAAGGAAGTTTTGGTGAAATCCTACTCACTTTATTACGTCTTCGTGTTTAGTTTAGCAGTATCGGTACATAAAATTATATACTACCTTTATTCCGTCTTCGTGATTGAGGTAGCGTCGGTCCAGATAGTCATCGTAGTTTCGGAAGTTTCAGTACATACCTATGTTTTAAATGACGTCCTAGTTGCGGTACATATCTAGCTCTTCAGTGACGCCATCGTACCTATCTCTTTAATGACGCCATCGTAACTATCTCTTTAATAACGTCATCGTCACTATCTCTCTAATAACGTCATCGTAACTATCTCTTTGGTGACGTCATCGTACCTTTCTCTTTGCTTTGATGACGTCATCGTAACTATCTCTTTGATGACGCCATCGTAACTATCTCTTTGATGGCGTCATCGTACCTTTCTCTTTGATGACGTCATCATAACTATCTCTTTGATGACGTCATCGTGACTATTACTTTGATGACGTCATCGTAACTTTCTCTTTGATGACGTCATCGTCACTATCTATTTGATGACGTCATCGTATCTATCGCTTTAATGACGTCATCGTAACTATCTCTTTAATGACGCCCTTGTAGATAAGGTAGTGTCTGTACATACCTTTTAAATGACGTCCTTATGACAAAGATAGTGTCAGTACACACTTCGCTCACTAATGACGTCATCGTGTTGACGTAGCGTCGTTTTATACTTAGCCTTTTCATGACGTCCTCGTAGTTGAGGTTGTATCAGTACATTCCTAGCTCATTAATGACGTCTTCATACCTATTTCTTTTATGACGTTCTCTTGGTTGGTATAATGTCGGTACAAACCTAGCTCTTTAATGGTGTCCTCATAGCTGAGGTTATGTCGGTACGGACACAAGACGTGTTTGTAGGCCAGACCTGCCAGCACCCCACCGACCACAGGGCCCAGCCAATATACCTTCAAGATAAACGTGTCAATTTTAAAATTCACTATCATTATCAGTGTGACAACTGGATGACATTCATATTTCTGAATTCTGAACCCTTTAAACAGGAGCTAAGTTAACTTTTAGACTATTGTATTAGTCTCTATAGCTTTTTTAAATGTCGGTTTCAGAAAGAAAAAAATGACGTTCTAAGAATATATACAGTACTTTTTAGGTATTCAACCTTCAAAAATGCACAATTTGTTAGGTTATTACTTCCTTGTTTAGCTGTTTATTTTTAGCTAGCCTACTGCCTGGATTCATTTAAGTAAACTATTTGTATTTCCCTATGATACGTTAAGAATGCATTACTCATTCGTTTATAATGTTCTAGAAGTTTACAATTAATCCTTATATAATCGTTTTAGAATAAACAAGATTCTGTTTCTAAATTATTTTTTTGTTGCTAAAGTTACTTAACTTTTTATTTGCTGTTTCTCTTTTTCTGTTGCATTTGATGTCGTAACATAATTTGGGCTCGTCCACGACATGAAAATTTCGTTTGCAAATTAGAATTTGCGTTTTGTTTATATTACTGATATATAATTACATTTAACAGTCATTTTGTCGTTGAAACTAGCAACAAACTGCAAAGTGTCAACTTTAAGTTAGATATTTATGTGGTTATGTCTTCCCAGGAGAAGTTTAATTTGGGTCGGCAGACTGATTTTTCAAATCGTGCCAAGCATTATAATGTTTCTGAAATTAAAACATTTATGCCTAAGCAAAATGCCAAATCCTGGACGCGCCCCTGATTACGTATAGTTTGTGGCCACGTTCTTAGTCAAACTATAAAAGATAATAACATTACCCAATGTCCATCAAATGAGTTAGAAGCAACTGCGGAGCCTAGAGATCGAGCGGGGTTCATGCTGGCACCCGTAAAAGGAATCTGAAACAACAAGTACTACTGTATAAATGTGAATTTCACATACAGCAGAACCAAGTTTTTCCTGAATTTCCTTGTATTATTCAATATGTTTTAATGAAATTTCGAAAATAATGGAATAACGCAACTGAAAATAAAGAATAAACATATAAATTCAAAATAGAAAAGTTGATTTTGATTAGAGGCTTTTCCATGCTTAGTCAAATGTCAAAAAAGCAAATAATTTATTTTTAAGCAAAATTGAATTTATTTTTTTTGTCAGATTATCTAACTAGGGTATCTTTAATGTTTAACGGCATTTTTGTTTTCTATTTTCGTTCTTTTTAATGTAACTATTCAAAATAATGGCCTAACAACGTCGACATTCAAAAATCCAAGCCCCTGGAATTCAGCCCTACACTGTTTGCACCATATGAAGTGAGAGGTGTATGAATTCAGCCCCACACTGTTTGCACCATATGAAGCCAGAAGTGTATGAATTCAGCCCCACACTGTTTGCACCATATGAAGCGAGAAGTGTATGAATTCAGCCCCACACTGTTTGCACCATATGAAGCGAGAAGTGTATGAATTCAGCCCCACACTAATTGCACCATATGAAGCGAGAAGTGTATGAATTCAGTCCCAAACTGTTTGCACCATATGAAGCGAGAAGTGTATGTATTCAGCCCCAAACTGTTTGCACCATATGAAGCGAGAAGTGTATGAATTCATTCCCAAACTGTTTGCACCATATGAAGCGAGAAGTGTATGAATTCAGCCCCAAACTGTTTGCACCATATGAAGCGAGAAGTGTATGAATTCCGCCCAAAACTGTTTGCACCATATGAAGCGAGAAGTGTATGAATTCCGCCCCAAATTGTTTGCACCATATGAAGAGAGATGTGTATGAATTCCGCCCCAAATTGTTTGCACCATATGAAGAGAGATGTGTATGAAGCATATCAAGCGTTATACACATTTCAGCAAATGTCTATAACATTCGAATATAAAATCATTTTATTTCGTTTACCTCGTAGAAACCTGTTTATACTTCTTACCTCTGAATAGCCTGTCTATTCAGATGTGAAACCCTGACAATATAAGGAAGCCTCAATCATACTCACAGGAACCAACAATCTTTTTCATATTTACTGGTAACAAATTTGAAAAAAAAAACTTTTGCAGTGGAACAAGGGCACAAACAAGTATTTGCATGGTTGGTCTTTTTAACACATTTAGCTTATATAATAGCACTGTGTCTGCGTTATGATGCAAACATATGGCAAACGTTTTTATTATGTATTTTTAGTAGGGATGGAAACCGGATACCAAATCGGTATCCGGATATTCGTATCAAGTATTCGAATACTATCTGGATACTCGTATCAAATTGTTTTCATAATCAGTAAATTTCCTATTATATGTCACCCACCTTCTGTTATTTGACATAATTGTCCACTTAATTCATAATTCGTCATATGGCAATTTCACTTTTTCATTCATTCTTTCTCAGTCTTAATAATTTATAATGTTATAATCAAAGCTAAACAACTCATTTTACGTCATGAAACTCATGATGAATACCACATAAACACCTCGCGAATTTGATAGTCACTTCGGCCGAGGTGGTTGCTTGGTTACTGCCACGTGCTTTCGAGTTTGTTATTTATCGGCAGGTTTCATGTTAAATGACGCTTTTATTATTTGATAGTCGATTGTAATTTTATTTCATTACATTGTTTGATTTAATGCAATACCTACAATTTCTGCGGTGTTTTGTAATGAAAGATATACTTGCGGAAAAGATAAGAAGACAAAAAGACGATCTGATTTTTCTTTATTTACATGCGTGTACTTTTTTATTTATCAATAAACTAAACATGTTTACATATCGTATGAAAAATATGAAATAAGTCTTTGATTGAAAAGTGAAAAGATAAACAAATTTGTTTTTGTATATATTGTTCAGATAGCAATAATTTCTTCATGCATATTCATAAAAAATACGATTGGTCATTAATAGCTTTGATTGCACGACCCTTATCTTGTAATTGGACGATCAATTCCTACGGATTAATGATCAATCCGTTTAATATCAACTAGTGCCAATAAGTGTCAATTAAGCACATCTGAGATCATAAAACAACACTTGTCATTGCAAACAAGGTCACACAGTCCACCCGGTTAGCTCAATCGGTAGAGCGTTATGCAAACACCCAATTAGCAGACGATTTGTGAGACATACCCGCTTCGCGACAGACACTGTTGATCACCTGAAATATTTCATCTGAAACAATTGCTATGTCTCTGCTAAGCTATTTCATTGAAATTTTAATTCTTAACGAATATTCGAATACCCACTTTGGTATCCGAATACTTGCGTGATATCCGGATACTCGGATATTCGCTTCCATCCCTAATTTTTAGATTTCTTATCCGAAAAAACTACCATGGTGCAATCAACTTAAGGATATTATGTTTTATTCATCGATGCAATATCTTTATTTTTACACAACCCAGACCTAAATATTCGGTCATTTAAGTCGTGGAAGATTATAAGTATCTTCCATGGCCGAGAGTGTTAGATAGGTTCATCCCAACCCGAGCGTAAGGTGTGTTGCGGAAACGACGTTTACCGAGTTTCAGCAAAACACCATGCGTGAGGGTTAGGGTGTTCTTACCCGAGCGGCTATGATATATGCCTTTTCTCCCACCTCAGATAAACAAAATAAAGTTAAAATGTGGTTTTTTCGCTGGAACTCTTTTGTGCGTAGTGAAACTAATTTGCGCATAGATATGTGATAATTCGTGGTTGTCATGGAATGCGCTCAGTGGATAAGATGATGTAAATAGTCAAATCGTTCTTTAAATAGTTCTGAGGAGACTGCAGCATTATTTCTTGAATGCAGCGTGAAAACCTTTTGGGGGTTCCATTTGAAGCGAGAACTGATTAATTTGGTCCAGGATTTTAAATAATGTCACAAGACAAGTTTTTCATGATGCTACAGGCGACGGCCTTCAACAAGGGGTGTAATAACAATAAAAAAGGAGTTCCATACGGGAACTTGTTTTATCTTTGCCCGTTTGTAAGACTTTATTTTGCGATGAAATTGCATTTACATCGATGTCAATAAAACCAATAACATGATAGACATACCTCGTCATGTGGCTATAATTAAAATCAAAATTAATCATTTCTCGCTTCAAATGTCATCAAAAAAGGTTTTTAAGCTGCATTCAAGAAATAACGCTGCCAACTCCCCGGAACTCTCAAAATAACGATTTTTCTATTTACACATTTTAAATCACTACGCGCACAAAAGTGTTCCAGCGAAAAAAAACATGTGTCCTTTATTTTGTTTAAAGCTGCACTCTCACAGATAAACCGTTTCTACAACTCTTTTATTGTTTGTCATGGAAAGGGCATTTTTTTGCGTAAATATCTTCAAACTGATAATAAAAGATTGCTGACAAAAGACCAGATCTCAGATTTTCATATTGCCGTTCGAAAATAAATGTTTTATGGCTTAAACCTTTCCTAACGGTTTAAGAAAAATACATAAAACAACTTAAATATATAAATCTGCGGTCTATTTTTTTGTCAGCAGTCTTATATGACTGGTTTTCATGGATTTTTGCAAAATTAGCTCGTTCCAAGACAAAAGAAAAAAAAAGTTGTTAAAACGTTCAATCAGTGAGAGTGCAGCTTCAACTGAGGTGGGAGAAAAAAGCATCTACCATGACCGCTCGTGTATGATAGGTTCATTTTTATCATCGCACGGGGTGTTCTGCGGAAACTCGTTAAACCCGTTTCCGCAAACACCCTAAGCTCGGGTTCGGATGAACCTATCTTACACGCTCGGCCATGGAAGATACTTATAAGCCTTACTCCTGAGTACAAGATAAGATCAAACAACCGGAAGTAAGGGACTAGTTTTTTGCAGATCGTAGTCATATAATCGTGTTTTGTACGATATATATATTTTGTTTCATAAATGTATCGACTGAAGAATACTTTCAACGAAAGTACTTCACCTTTCCGTGGAAAACGGATGTTACTGCTGAAAATGCTTAATAAATATATTTGTTTCGGCAATGAGTGCATAAGATGGACAATCAAAACAACATGTACAGTAAAAATAAAAATATTACATACATGCAAATACATCTATGACATGTCCATGCCCTGCACACCAGCACCAAGGATAAGTGTGACAGAGAACCCTTATTTCTATTGAGGTCCTTAATGTCGGTGTCATGACATAGAGAGGCATTTATAACTAGATAAATATAATTAAGACTACACGTGTATATAATCATATCGCTTTAAAGTACCACCACAGTAAGTGGATTGTTTGTATTTAATCACAAGTATATCATAACTTACACTTAAAGCATATCGCAGAGTTTTGAAAAACATCACTATTCAATTTATGCACATTTAATAAAATTTAAAAAAAGAGTAACATAATAAGACAATTAAATACAATTATGCACTGACGGAAATGGTATTAAAACAAAACCACAATTTTAAATCTTCCATCGATTTACTTGTAAAATATTATGTTTAAAAAATAAAAACCTACGCACAATAATTATTTAAAATGAACATATAACAATACTAAATTATCAAGCATGTGACGCTTAACAGCAACCTTAAAATTTGCTAAATGAACAATTTGAATGATAATTGCAGGCAATTTGTTCCAAAGACTACAAAATAACAGAATGACTTTAATCCAAAACTTTTTACCTCTGGAACACTATGGGCACATTTTTCTCTAACTATAGGTGTGAAGTTTGTCTTGGGGTGTAAAATGTTCTCCAATATAACATACGGAGCCGGACCATTTTATTGTTCCTAAAATTAGTAGTCTTTAACCTCTCAACGCTCGATTGTAATTGAACGTGAACTTAGACTTTATATATTGTTTTGGAACTTTTCTTCTAAGATGATCTTGAATAGTTAACTTGTTATCATGGCATAAATCTTTTTCTTAGAAGAATATTGGCGGATACACAATCGAGTTCGCAGACTATATAGTTCAGACTGATTTACGATTCAATATCAGTCGACTTAATAATAAATGGAATTGAATGAAATAGAGTAAGTATGAAGTCTTAATAATACACTTAATATCAAATAACAAAATAATTCTTATTTGCTAAATAATTTATCTTTAAACAGCACGATATTGTGTGGTTACCAAGCTACGATTTGTGCTTTTGAAGTGTACTCTAACTTTCACGCTTAATCAAAAGAACAATTTGTTTCGGTTTAAATATTGTAAGGACGTATTTTCTCTATTAGATATTTCAAATTAATAGTTCTGTATAATATAACTGTGATTAGTTAATGACATTCCATGACCAAAATTTAACCGTAAATTTCTAATCACATGGGTGCAAACTGCCGAAAGATAAATAAAAACTAAACCACAACACCTGCTCATTATAACGACACCGTTACGTCAAGTCGGTACTTACAGCAGCAAGATGGACAGCGGCAATCGTGATCCCGACGCCAACAGCTGGACTGCCAAACATGGGTCTATGACGGTCGGTACAACCAAATATGGACATAACTAGGATGAAGGTAAACAACGCCTCACAGACAAATCCCTGGGCCACGCTCATATCTCCGTTGACGCTTGTAACGCCGAGATTGCCATGAAGATAAGGCGGCGTTACTCTGCAAAGAATCATCATCATCATTATCATCATCATCATCATCATCATCATCATCATCATCATCATCATCATCATCATCATCTTTTTTTTCAAACACAGCCTTTTCTAGCCAAGGTACTGAAATGCCGTAGTAACACTTACCCCTTTAGTATGAATGACCCAGCAATTGCCCCTGCACACTGGGCTATCACATACAGGAGTGCCCGAATGGAACTGATGTTCAATGTCACCGCCATGGCCAATGAAACGGCGGGATTCATGTGGCCACCTGACACGTGACCCACCATTTGAATACACACAGTGATCATGAACCCGAATGTTAGGGCTATCTGGAAAGAAGTATTGGAAGAAGTGTCATTTCGGTAAAGTTGACTCGTCATTATATTATACCTTTCGATGGAAAAGTTTAAAACAATTTTAGTATGAGCCATAATTGAGAAAAGCTGCTCTGCAGAGGAAACGTTGGTTGACTTAATTAAAATATTGCAACCTCAAATCGTCTCTGATTAACTTATGATATTACATCTTATAATCCGTGTCTCTTTGAAGTCTATAATTGATTGTTTACAAAGACATTTAATTAAAGCCATTGTTCACACTGTTTATTATAACAGTTTGATATTTTTTCTAAAAAAGTGACAGATAAAACGAAATAAAAGCTGCTGTTGCAGCGTTGCTATCATTTAGTACCGGTCTTTACGACATCAAGTTAAAATGTTGATACAACGTAAAAACGTTATCTAGAAAATAATACATGAAGAAGAATATTTCATATGACATGCCGAGAACGGTCAATGTTGGGTTTGGTGCAAAAATAGATAGACCAAAGTGTATACAATTAAGAACTAGAACTTATGCATTACTAATGAACTTGTTGACTAGATCCAGATATGCAAATCGATATATTTCAATACCCTTATTTATTATGTTTCATAGCCCATATGTATTGCCAATATTGCCAATTAAACTTTAAACATTAACATTTTATTAGAAAACAATTTAATTCAAAACTTAATACACACGATATATTTCTTTACTATTAAACTTATGAACATCTAATAAGTAACAACGCCTGATAAACAAAAATACATTTTAACTGTCTAACTGTGTATCATTCTTTGAATTGAATAATAATGATAAAAGGGAAAAAATGCAGACAAGCATAAATCACAAATTATTTTCAGATCGAACAAAGGAGCAAAACTGTTATGAAATAATTTTATTACTATAAATGACAAATATCATTTCACATGTCATAAGCTTGCCGCTGAGATCATGCCGCGGGAGGGACAATGAAACCTTAATTGTACAGTTGAATACACAGTTCCTGAGCATCAATTTTCTACTATTTTTACATAACTGTTCAAAAAGGACCAAAATACATTTTTAAGTTCATTTTTTTCGAAAAGTGCATTTAAAAGAGAGAAAAAATTCTGCATCGTAATCCGCTGGAAGCTAAGCGATCGGATGTCTATCAATAACTTTAAATAGCAAAGCAAGTTTTCGTTCTTTCTTAATTCAATGTAACTTTGGGTGACCAACAAAACCCTAAAAAAGGACCAAATTTAAAAAGCATACACTTAAAACAAAAACCTCATCCTAAAGGGCAAGAATTATCCTAACATATATGTAGGAAGTAAGTTGAAAGACTCGTGAGAAGTGTTTAACCATATTTTCCTTATATAACTCTATAAGCACTTTCGCTACACTGCATTTCTCCAAAGTTCGAAATGTCACCTTAGTTTTATATATACAAAAAAATCGTTATCCAAATGAAAGGTTGATTGAATATGGTTTTCCGTTTTAAAAAAACTTGATGAACGTTTACCGTAACTAAGTGTCATACCTTGACGTATTGTCCAGCTTTTTCGATTTCGTTTAAATCGGACGAGTCGTCGTGTTGCGAACCTACAGCCACCGCAGACATTGTCCCAATAAACACGAACAGTAGTGTGGCCATAAATTCAGCAAGTGCCCCCCGCCACAGGTCCAAGGTACGCAATTCACGCAATATACCGACACCATCGGGGGGCGAACCTATCCGAATTGACTCGACCTTGTTCGCCAGGTAGATAAAATATGCATCCATTGTCCAGCCTGTGAAAACACAAGCTTAATCTTAAAGCTGCACTCTCACAGATTGAACGTTTTGACAACTTTTGTATTTTTTTTGTCTTGGAACGAACCATTTTTTTGCAAAAATCCATGGAAATCAGTTATATAAGATTGCTGACAAAAATAAGATCGCAGACTTTTATATTTAAGCTCACAAATTGATGTTTTATGTATTCTTCTTAAACCGATAGTAACGGTTTAAGCCATAAAACATTAATTTTCGAATGGAAATATGAATGTCTGCGATCTGATCATTTGTCAGAAAACTTATATCATTGGTTTGCAGATATTTACGCAAAGAAAAGGCTCTTTCCAAAACAAAAAATAAAGATGTTGTAAAAATGGTAAATCTGTGAGAGTGCAGCTTTAAGACATATTGCATACATGCATATACAAACATATGCTCTGTAGAGCTTTTAAACCAAATAATGAAACAATAATAAATGTTAAATGTATTACATACATGTATAAGTCTATGGAGGAGGGAAGGCAGACGGCTTGTGCCATACCTTTTTGCATTGTTATTTTCTCTTTTATGTGTATATGTTGAAAGCATTTACGATTAATGATTTCATCACCGTTCTTTGGGATATGTAAAATTCCGATGATATCGATGAAGTTTTAGAGTGAAGCTCAGATCAGGACCTTTTAATAGCGAGTACTAGAACTTACAATTGACTCCTCAGAAATCCATCTATTCCACAGATATATAATGTCCACTGTCAAACACAGTCCCTCGCTAAATATTTTATCACCACAAGATGATTTTTTCTTATATATATACATATATATATATATATATATATATATATATATATATATATATATATATATATATATATATATATATATATATATATATATATATATATATATATATATATATATATATATATATATATATATATATGCCATTTTATTCGATGCCATTTCTAAACATGTCAGCATTGTTATTTTTAAGGTCATGCTCTGTTCGAGGCCACATGTCTCGGATTGTTCGTTTCTCAGGTAAACTGACATATCAACTCTTAAAAATAATTTTAAAAAGAAGAAGAGTTTTCAGCATTTTATTGTTCAGATATGAAATGTTGAAAGTTGGTTTCTCTAAAGCTTTGCCGTTGACATTGCACATAGTGTGTGTTTAATGTTGACAAGATTACTTTAAATGATCGCATTATTTACTCAAATTGTTTTTTATATGTTTCATTTCAAATGAGAGCATTATGTTAGCAATATTAGAGTGAGCTTTCTAGTCTTTAATTAAAACGAGTTGCGGTCCCCAACGTTTGAGTTATATTAAAAAATGAACACTACATATTGTATACTCTTTCCATACCTAGTTGTTTGTTAAATCCAGAATTGTCAGACATAACGTAAAAGGTAACTATTATTGTCGTTTCACCCTTTTTCACCGGTAAGTATTCGGTCCATTTATACACATAGCTGAACGTGTATTGAATATATCAGTTAGAGCTAGTTCGAACTGATTGAAACTATACTAGCAACTGTGTTACATTGTATACGTACACTAGGAATAACTCCCATATTCAACAAAGGTTTACCGTTATCACTTTGTTGGTAGTGATTAACACTCGGTTATAGTAGAAATGTTTCCATGGTGACAAATAAATGACGACAAAACCCATAGCAGATGCTGTTTAGCACAAAAGGAAATGTTTCTGGAATATTGCTGATTTATCATAATATTATTGTACTACGTTTTAATGTGTTTTGATCTTACGAATCGACTAGCTAATGTTTGATCATACTGATGGAACGTATGTCTTTAATACGATATGTAAATATCTGATATCTCCCTGCTTTGTTTCTACTATCCTTTATATTTTATCGTTCACCAGTCTATGAAATAATTTTTATTGAACATCACGATTCATAGAAACGTTATACTGTGTACGTTTCTAAACCGCCACGGAAACACAATGAGCATTCAAGAAATACGTAAAAAGAGGTAGTAATTATATCCATATTACAGGAATCGACAGAATCGCTTCTCTTAATATACACACATTTATTTAGGTACGTTGATTTTGCTTGAACGTCCTTAAATTTTAAAACGTTTGAGGTAGAGCAGGACGGCGTTACTGACGTCGTTTTCATATGTGATAGAGGACCATTCTTTAACATTGATATAGTTATCTTCTCGGTGTTTACGCCCACGAAGGTGTGCATATTAACATCACACCGTTCATCATTCTGTCAGGTTTTCCGTCATGCAGGTCGAGATTTTGAAATTACCTGGCACATGTGTTCGGTACATAAATACAACATGTCTGGAGCAAGACCCGCGTCCCTACCTCTTACTGCATCACTCTTCGACACATGACGTCGACCATCATGGGTATATATATATATATATATATATATATATATATATATATATATATATATATATATATATATATATATATATATATATATATATATATATATATATATATATATATTATGTTAGCTCTACCAGAATATAGGCATATAACATGTTGCATAATCGATTGAACTGCATGGGACTTCGGGGACATTCGTCACTAACTGTGAAAGCTCTTGTTAAATAAGACTTAAGTAAATGAGTAATATCAGTCTCGACAACACAATCGTTGCATAAATCACACCAGTAGTTCCTTTTACTATAGTTATCATGTTTGCATATCTATCATAACACGCCGAGATGTTTACACTTGTGGGTGTTGTTTTGCCCGATGTATAAAAAACAATATTTGTTATAATAGCTTCAAATTTTTACATCAAATGGATATATAAGTGGTATTATTGCACGTGCATGTATTTTTGTATCACATAGTAAAGAAACTTTACGTAAATGTGGAGTTAATAATAATGCTATTACGTCCATATATCGCCGTCATCCATTCCTATCACTCACTTCGGAAATAAAAGTTAAATTTGGTTCAGATTTGTTTACTATTCTTATACAAGCGCACTCATTCACTTAAACATATATACCAAACCCTTTAAAGCATGTGCTCCGTCTTAGCATGTTCTTGCTTAACAATCACAACTAGCAGGTCAATGCATTTTGTATATTTTTCGTGCAGTTCCTTGAAACAATACTTTTGTTTTACGTTCACCGAAAGTATAAGCATCCTACGTATGTTTACATGTATATTCGCTGTCGTCCGTATCATAAAACCAGTATCGGTACGTTCGAAATATAATCCTGAGTCGGGAAGAGATCCACAATTCATTTATACAATTGTTCACCGGAATGTCCCGTAATCAAATTGTTATACAAACCACGAATCGTCAATGGTAGTCATAAATGTCTTAAAGTGAATGGTTTCAAAATAATCAAAAACACATATCCACATGAGTTTTTATTCGCTAGGTGAAAAACGTTTTCGCTACCTTCAATGATAATAGTTTTCCACATGTGTTGCTATGCGACGCCCTTATATCACCGCGTTACCGAAGCATGTATTCACGCAAACTATTTACAAAATTTCCATCATCATCCTTAGCAGCTTTTAAGGTCATCTATAGATGTTTAAGGTCATTGTAAAAAGAACAGTATATGAATTATAAGCGGTAAAAATACATGGCATTACCAAATGTGTCCACTGGAGGAATGTTATTCACAGTCTGAACTGGTTTAATTTTGTTTTATCTTTCACATCGTTATGTCTCCCAATGAGTTAACTAAATGACCACAATCATGTTAAAGGTTGATGTCGGGTAAAAACACGAGATGTAATTATCGATATAGTTCTCATTAGTCCATACACTAGTTATACATGACGTCAGGGGAATATTACCTGGTGTATATATTTATTAGAATGGATAATACAAATTGTAAAACGACGCCAAGGGATAGCTTGTTTGATATTGGTAAACTAGCTGAATGTCACAGAGAAATGGTGAGAACATGTATAACACATTAAACGAAATTATTCCAAGAGAGCGAAGGCGAAAGCAGGAATAAGTTTGTTTAATTAATTAAATGTATCCGCCTTGCAGTTCATCTTTACACTCGGGTATGTAGATCACTTAATGTGACGTCAACAACCAGTGTATAAATGACTCTACCCAGTGACGTAAACGCCCAGTGTATATATAAATATATATAAATCGACCCAGTGACGTCAAGGCCCAGTATATATATGATTCGACCCAGTGATGTCAACGCACAGTGTATCAATGACTTGACCCAGTGAAGTCAACGCCCAATATGTATATGACTCGACCCAGTGACGTCAACACCCAGTATGTATATGACTCGACCCTGTGAAGTCAACGCCCAATATGTATATGACTCGATCCAGTGACGTCAACACCCAGTATGTATATGACTCGACCCAGTGACGTCAACGCACAGTGTATAAATGACTCAACCCAGTGAAGTCAACGCACAGTGTATAAATGACTCAACCCAGTGATGTCAACGCATAGTGTATGAATGACTCGACCCAGTGAAGTCAACGCACAGTGTATATATATATATATATATATATGAATCGACCCAGTGAAGTCAAGTCCAGTATATATAAATGACTCGACCTAGTGACGTCATCGTCCAGTTTATGTATGACTCGATCCAGTGGAGAAAAATAGTGCAAAAAATACTGTGCTTCGATCGGCCTGTTTGATGTGAGTTAGTATAACGGGGGGATGCATACTTTGTTTCAATAATAACGGAATATGATGTAGTCATTTTGTTTTGTAGAAAAACGGGTAAGTTTAATCTTACAGGCTATGGCAGCTTTAATTTCTATAGAAAATATAGCAACCGAAATGCCGCAATTTTAACTTAGGTGGGACTGTTCTATATATATGTTCGATCAAAAATCAAAATGGCTTATCTGTAGTGAAAATGTACATGATACAATAATTTGGCTTAAATTGGATAAAAAAAAACTGTTTAAGGCTAGACCGTGACGTCTTCATTGCATGTGTATTTAAGTGTACACCAATTACTAACTTATTGATGCTGATCTATTTCATAGTCTCCAAACTGGTATATGTCCAGTCGCTTGGCATTGTACTTGTTACAGGGATTGTAAAGCGAGATCCTCTTGTAGACGGATTTTAATCATTGTGATAAATTAAGAGATATATAACCCGGTGCAAAGATTTTTATTGGACAAGGGAAGTAACACGCATGGTTATAAATTATAAGATACTAGTATGTGAAAGGCTACTTCCCTAAGAATCGCAAACGGTCGCTTAGGCTCGGATTTTGGGTTAGGGTACTTAACGTGTTTTATGAGTACTCTCTTAAAAGTATGAGTTGAGTTCATTTGTTTCGAGTAATTGACAAACAGGGTACTTAACGTGTTTTAATACAAACGGAACGAGCTTAATCGACTATTTTTGAACAGGGTTGTTTTCAACCCTGTTCAGTGTAGCCACAAACTCGACACTCACAACATAAATGCCTATTAATAGTAACAAATGTCGTCTGCCTCTTTACCACCAAAAATATAGTTTGAGAAAGTGCGGACTATATAAATTGCAAGCTATGTTTCCAATAACCGAGCTAGATTTGACAAAGCAAGAAGCAATCATAACGCAATATCTATTTTAATCATTTAATTTGTTGAACTTAACTAAAGATAATATTAAAGAAGTATCCCTGCGCCCAAAAATGAATGAACATCGAAACGTAAACAAAGTGCTACAACGCCAATTATTTGCAATAATTTACTTGCAGCATTTTAGTCACTGAATTTTATTTTATAAGAATACATATATATTTTGCAATATTCAAATGTACATTGTATATTAATTTTACAATGTTCTTTTGTTCGTTACGTATCCACCACGTTACAAGTACATGCTTTAGATATTTATCTTTAATGCATATCGCCCTAAGCGCATTTTGTTGTTAAAACGTCTTATTTCTAAATGCGGCGGTCCAGCATGGAAAAAAAGTTATGTAATATTAACTTATTAATAGCCTTGTGACAGTCACGTGGTAGATACTGACCAAAAGATACTGATAAAACATTATTCTGGTTTTGACAAGCGTCGAGGATACACCTCTGTTAGGATTTCCTTTCAAAATTACAAAATATATGAACATTTTAAACTAGTGAAAAGGAATTGTTACCACTGTTTTCATTATTATCACAATCAAATACAACACTTAAAACTTGTATGCTGTTTTACTTGGATACTTTCGAAGTGAGCGTTGGACAACTAATAGTTATAACAACATTGCTTCATAGTCGACTAAGACTTCGTGACTAACCGTGTATTCCGGACATTACTTTTACTACTACTACTTTTAAAACCCGTGACACGACCAGTTTTTCATCCTGTCATCAGTTGGTCGAGAATCCAACGGGTAGTTTATATATTTTAAACTGCCCCGATATCCTACCTTCACAAAGCTAAGCGAGATGATCTACCCAGAGTACCCCCACCAGCGGATGGACCTCCGACCCCGCTATGGAAATCCACACAAGCGAAAACCCTACAGTGAGATCGTCTCTTCAGCCGCCATCCTAAAGCTTTTCTGCCCGGACATATATGGGATAGTAATATTGTGTTTGAAGCCCGTCATCAGCATCAAACGATTTTTCATCAAAAAAGGACTTTTTCTTATTTGTTACTCCGGGCTAAGAAAGTTGCTCGCGACAGACGTCGCATGACGGCATTTCTGAGGAAGAAGACAGCTGAAAGTATGCCATTTGCTACGATAGAAAATCATTGTCTTCAATATTATCAAACAAACAACTCAGTTGATTTGAAAATTGCAGTAGTTGCTATGCAATCAGAAGACAAGGAATGTCAAACAGACACCTCACAGACAAACACTGACGTAAACCACGTGCAACTTTCAGACACAGACATAACTACACATGAACAAAAAATCGCGGAACTATTTGGTCATTACAACGAATGGAAGGAGCACGCTGAACAGTTGCAGGAAGAGGTTAGGTCCCTTTCGTCATTCAAGGAACTTGCCCTCTTTCGTGTTAATGAATTAAATAGAGAAATGACGGCAATAACTCAGGATAATGACACTCTTCACGCCGAAATCAAAACATTAACATCGTGCAACACATTACTAGCAAATGAAAAATCAAGGCTACAGTCATCTCTCAGGGACCTCAACTTTAAACAGGAGCACCAGATACAGCAAAATCAACATTTTGAGCAATTCCATCCTTGCGGTCCGAATAACCATCCGCCTGATGCATATAACACATACGGACACTACAACAATCATTACAACTATTAACACTAACCTCATTTATGTGTATATTAAAGTAAATTTCTTCGAAGTAATACAACTATGATTTTATAATATAATTCATGCACTGTATTTATCATTATTTTAACTAACAGATTTTACGAATGATTTTAGCTTGTTCGAATTCGGTTAACACATTTAAATTTTATACTTATGATAAACATTTGTTTTGATTACAACTGCATATATCACTTATTATCATGTTGTTTTCAGTTTATGATCACGAGGACGTGATCTTATCCGGACGGTGGAGATATGCTACAACGCCAATTATTTGCAATAATTTACTTGTAACATTTTAGTCACTGAATTTTATTTTATAAGAATACATATATATTTTGCAATATTCAAATGTACATTGCATATTAATTTTACAATGTTCTTTTGTTCGTTACGTATCCACCACGTTACAAGTACATGCTTTAGATATTTATCTTTAATGCATATCGCCCTAAGCGCATTTTGTTGTTAAAACGTCTTATTTCTAAATGCGGCGGTCCAGCATGGAAAAAAGTTATGTAATATTAACTTATTAATAGCCTTGTGACAGTTACGTGGTAGATACTGACCAAAAGATACTGATAAAACATTATTCTGGTTTTGACAAGCGTCGAGGATACACCTCTGTTAGGATTTCCTATCAAAATTACAAAATATATGAACATTTTAAACTAGTGAAAAGGAATTGTTACCACTGTTTTCATTATTAGGCCTAAAAAAAATATGTCTGTTTCCTGTAACCCTACCGACCGTATTTTTTTACCGCCGAACGCAATTTTTTTATGCCCCAAAATTCGAAAAGTCAGATTTTTAGCGATCTCTGGCCTATGACGACAACGATAATTTAAATATTTTGGTAGTGCCCGAATCGTTGCATAGTTACAAACGTTTCCGGTTTGGCAAGTTGAAACAGTGGCAAAAACCTTAATGGCAGTGACATTAAACTGCAGGGCTTTCAATTGACCCGAGCTCCCGGGTTTTGACGCACAGGAATCGTAAATGACCCGAAATCAACGCATCATCCATTTGTAATATGCATCAGTTTTGACACGGGATATTTCGGTGTGAGAGTCGGTATCATCTGAAAGGAGCCTCAATGCATGATCTGAATGTTTGTTTAACCCGCAAGAGCGATTTACACCCGAAGTGACAAGTGATAATCGATCTGGAATCTGATCGGTAACCTTGTCAATTAGCAGCACTCAAACTCAATGACGTAATATTAACTCCGCCCATTATGCAAATTAACGGATACCTTCCGCTTTTTCGCTAAGTGCAATGGTTTTGAAAAACAACAATGCTAGGATATATTTTGTTCATTTATTTTAAGTTTTTTTATTATATCTCCAGTTAATTAAACAATATTCTTATAAGTTTTTAATGAGTTAACAGAAAAATAAACATTGTTCATACCACATGGTCTAAAAAGCACGGGAAAACAGGTGCACGCTAACTTCCTGTCAATTTTAATGAAAGTGAAAGGAGAACTACGTAGATCGTTGTCAGTGTTATAGTTTAGTTCTATCACGGACCTGGTTTATAGGTCCGTGGTTCTATAACAAAACTGTTATGGTTTTGCCATTTATGAAAAATACGATGTTGCAATACTGGCAATAGGAACGTTAAATGTTTTTGTTTACTTCCGGAAAAAAGATAAACCTGAAAGTGAAAGTTAAATTAAGAAAGATGTCGTTGCAACTAAACAATCGCTGGTGCACATTGGAATTTGACAAGGATGCACTGGATTACATAACGAAGATGCATTAACTAAATAATATGTTCGTCAGAGTCAGAACATATTTTACCAAGTTTTGACTCTGGGAATGTTTTAACCCCCGTAGTCCAGTCAAGTCCAGAAAAGGAAAAAACAACAAGGTATTCTATTGAAAGTTACATTGATTATCGTGCTTGAGATTTTTACAGAATGAACAGTGGATCTAATACAGCAGATCTTTTTAAAACACTGAAAATTGTTAAAAAAAAATAAGTTGTGGAAACTATTTAAGGTACTGTACGTGTACTAGTTTTGCTGTTTTACTGTTTAAAAAAGAAAATGGTAGTACTTTTTATTAGTCAGTGGTGGTGTTAGTAGTTTATACTCCGGGTCCCGGCGTGAGCACATTGAAGGGTCCCAGAGTGACAGTTCAACCACCGCACACCTATCCTGGGCGGTGAACCAGTACTAGGTGCCTTCACTTCTGCAAGAAACTGACAACTTCTGTACATGCCAGGAGCAGTGGTACAGTGCGAATGGTCGTAAAAAGGATTTCATAACCAATCACAACAGAAGTGACCTGGTCCGCCCGGGAATCGAACCCGGGTTGTCCGATTAACAGTCCAACGCTCTACCGACTGAACTAACCGGGCGGTCAGTCAGTCTAAGCTTTGTTGATACTGATTCTAGTCTATTTAAACATATTCCAGTCCAATCTGTTATTTTACACTGTTCGCTGTCGAGTCAGCAGGTAAGGTTTAAGTGTCCAAGCAGTGAACAGCGTAGACCATGGGTCTACACTAGTCCCAAAGATCTGTACAATTCTGACAGCCTCTAAGTTTAATGGTTTAGTCATTGATTCTAGTCATTTATCAATCGAAGTATTGATTTATATAAAATTATTTTTTGTGGAGATTCTTGCCTGTTCTTGTTGTAACAGCATTTTACTTTATAATAGTTGTCATGAACATTTAATTGTAATACAACTTGATATTATTACACAGTCTATCTTAAAATAGGCTGTGCAATAATATCATGTTTTATTATTAGAAAATGTATGCATTTTGAAAGTTTTGTTTAAAACATTTGCAAAAAATAAATTGTCTAAATGTTCTTTGATTCACTCTTTCACTGGGTTATATTTGCAAAGTCTAAAGATGAACTGCTTCCCTGGTGAACATACTGACAATGCTCAAAATTGCACATAATGTTGCCACCGCTGGGAGTCGAACCCATGGCTTGCCCTTCAACAGGATGCATTCTACAACTGAAATACATGTACCATGGCTAAAAATAACTGATAAACAATGCTGTTTCTTTGTCAAGCTTCACCTATATATAGATGTGAAAAAATCACTAAGTCTTGATTTATTACAATGATGATGTATTTTATGTTTTGATGGCTGTCAAGCTAGCAGTTTTAGCTTATAAGTGGCAGAAAGATTGAATCTATATATCACACTGAATTCTTATTAAAATAATTCACCTGAAATAAACTTGAATATTGGATCATTCAGATTTTCTGACATTAAAAAAAAAAAAAAAAAAAAAAATCCCTACCTACCGACCCATCTTTTTTTCAGCATGTTACAGGAAACAGACATATTTTTTTTTAGGCCTTATCACAATCAAATACAACACTTAAAACTTGTATGCTGTTTTACTTGGATACTTTCGAAGTGAGCGTTGGACAACTAATAGTTATAACAACATTGCTTCATAGTCGACTAAGACTTCGTGACTAACCGTGTATTCCGGACATTACTTTTACTACTACTACTTTTAAAACCCGTGACACGACCAGTTTTTCATCCTGTCATCAAAAGAATTACTATCCACTCAAAGCGCATCATTCTATCACGAGACACAATGATCTCATTGATCTCGATGATCGCACAGTTTCCCCGCTTAAAACATCACGTGATAGCCCACGTGGGAAGAACAAACGCATGCCATTTTGACAGGCACGTACTAAAGTGCTGACGAGTAAGCTGACGATATAGAAATAGAAGAGAGTTGCTGACCATATAGACAATGAAGGAAAAAAAGTTTTGAAATTAAAGATTTTTCAAGACTTAATGTTACCTTTATTCTATATACTTTTTATAGTGTACGTATAGACGGATGTTTGTGTATTAATTTTGAAAATGGCATTTCATTGAAATGAATTGAGTTATATTTGTTGCTGGTTTGGTGTAAATATGAGAAAATATCACAGATTTAATCACTTTTTTAGGTGTTTCATCTACAATTGTTTAAAATCAATTATTTTAATTTTGATCATTTTAATTAAAAAAAACTATTTCTCTTTAATCTGTTGTATTTTCGAAGTTGTTTTGTGAATAACAAGGCAAACATAGGCAAACTCTTGCTAATGAGTAAAGTTTGATTAGTATATATTTTATTTTCTTGGTTGGGAATAGCACAAGCATTCAACCTTTTTTATATTTTCATTTTCTATTATTAAACCCCACACATTTACGGGGAGGAAAGCTTCGTGGAGTTTGTTTCTATGCTGTTTCAATAATTCACTAGCCGTTGCATATTGTCTTTTTATTGTTCCTCCCTGCTGAGAATCCATTTTTTATGTAAATAATGTATATATCATTTTTAAATACTATTTAAAATTTTAACAGTGGCCCTGCGAATGATCGTTTTCAACTTCATGATTAGTATAGTCTGTGTAAATGCCAACATTTAATTACCAACCGGAAACGGTTTTAGTGTATATTTTAAATTCACCCTGGATGATCAACCAATTTCTATTTTATTTCTTTTGTTAATAAATCCTTGGCAAGCCTAACTCATATTGTAACACCATAGGATGGAGTTATGCTGGGATTACATTCTCCATCCTGATTTGCTTGCTTACACAGCGACATTAACTTTATTGTCAATAAAATAATAATTTGTCATTTACCATCATGCTTCAATAAACCTGTCAATTTAAACGGTTCATGCGTTGAGCGAGTACAGTGACAATGCAATGGTATCGTTTAATGTTAAGTGTAACACGTATGTCGTAGACCCAAATATTGAATATAATCATTAGAAGATATAATGGAACGTAGACGACAAGGAACAATTTAGATCGGGTTTAATAGAGAAAATCTCCGAGTTAAATAATTTGTTGCGAAATATATTCGTAATGATAACGTTGAGAACATTAATCATATCGCTCACACATTTTCCCATATTGTACGAGAAATGTTATATAGATAGCAGCACTAAGTGGTTTGATAAAGAATGTAAAAATGCAAAAATGTTGAATAGAAATGCTTTATATAGATATAATTCATCTCATTTGAATGTTGGTAGTATTGAATTGTGTTGGCTTAAACCTATATACATATAATAGTAGTGTAAAAAAGAAGTGGTCAATTCAAACATTAGCTTTGTTGAGATTCGAAAAGTAAAAGTCAAAGAAACCGCGTGATTATTGATGGTGTTTTAAAGCTGCACTCTCACAGGAGGGCCGTTTTGACAACCTTTGAATGATGGACGATAAGTTAGTTCCTAATTCTTTATTCCTTATTCCTTTTTTAAATAACGAATAGGGAACTAGTTCCTTATTCCTTATTCAAAATAAATAATTGTAAATATGCATTAAATCACTTCTTTGTTATGTGTTTCGTATTTTCATAACAATTAAACAACTTTGTGAATGAAATAATGCACGATAATAGAAAAAAAATCGAATAAGGAATAAAACCATTTTAAGTAATACATTTTTATCAAATAACTATGCAGAATTGGTCTACATAAAAAGTTTACAGAAATGCATTGTCTTTTCAAGAGGGTTTTAGTGCTTCAAGTGCTTTAAAAATCCGAATAAGTAACAGAAACGGTGAATTTTCAACTTTTGAAGTAAGACATTTTTTGAACAAATAACTATGCAAAAGTGGTCTACAGAAATATGTTTAAAGAAATGCATTGTCTATTCAAGAGAGTGTTAGTACTTAAAGTGCTTTAAAAACGTACCAAACTCCGAATAAGGAACATAAAGCTTGAAAACTTCAAAATGTTAACTTACTCGTTTTATCACTTTTCGACAAAATAACTGTGCAGAAGAGGTCTATATAAAAAGTTTAAAGAAATGCATTGTCTATTCAAGAGAGTTTTAGTGTCGAATTTATTTTGTCAAAAAGTGATAAAACGAGTAATTAAATTTGTGGACGTTTTCAAAATTTCTGTTCCTTATTCGGAGTTTGGTACGTTTTTAAAGCACTTTAAGTACTAGCATTCTCTTCAAAAGTTGAAAATTCACCGTTTCTGTTACTTATTCGGATTTTTGAGCGTTTTTAAAGCACTTGAAGCACTAAAACCCTCTTGAAAAGACAATGCATTTCTGTAATTTATGTAGACCACTTCTGCATAGTTATTTGATAAAAATGTATTACTTAAAATGGTTTTATTCCATATTCGAGTTTGAATAAGGAATAGGGAACTAGTTCCTTATTCCTTATTGGATTTTTTTTCTATTAACGTGCATTATTTCATTCACAAAGTTGTTTAATTGTTATAAAAAAAAAGAAACACATAACAAAGAAGTGGCTTAATGCATATTAACAATTATTTATTTTGAATAAGGAATAAGGAACTAGTTCCCTATTCGTTATTTGAAAAAGGAATAAGGAATAAGGAACTAACTTATCGTCCATCGAACGAGCTTTTGTTTGCGTAAAGGATTACAAAAGACAAGATCGCCGTTTTACATATTTGTAAATTCGAAAATGAATGTTTTATGCCGAAAAACTCATTTTAGTAAGTAACGCTTTTAGTTTTAGAAATTAAATTTTCGTTGCCTTAAGAGTGTCTGTAAGGTAAGTGTTGGCTGAAGAGTGTCTGTAAGGTAAGTGTTGGCTGAAGAGTGTCTGTAAGGTAATTGTTGGCTGAAGAGTGTCTGTAAGGTAATTGTTGGCTGGAGATTGTCTGTAAGGTAATTGTTGTCTGAAGAGTGTCTGTAAGGTAAGTGTTGGTTGAAGAGTGTATGTAATGTAAGTGTCGGCTGAAGAGTGTCTGTAAGGTAAGTGTTGGCTGAAGAGTGTCTGTAAGGTAATTGTTGGCTGAAGAGTGTCTGTAAGGTAATTGTTGGTTGAAGAGTGTCTGTAAGGTAATTGTTGGTTGAAGAGTGTATGTAAGGTAATTGTTGGTTGAAGAATGTATGTAAGGTAATTGTTGGCTGAAGAATGTATGTAAGGTAATTGTTGGCTGAAGAGTGTATGTAAGGTAATTGTTGGTTGAAGAATGTCTGTAAGGTAATTGTTGGCTGAAGAGTGTATGTAAGGTAATTGTTGACTGAAGAGTGTATGTAAGGTAATTGTTGGTTGAAGAGTGTATGTAAGGTAATTGTTGGCTGAAGAGTGTCTGTAAGGTAATTGTTGACTGAAGAGTGTATGTAAGGTAATTGTTGACTGAAGAGTGTATGTAAGGTAATTGTTGACTGAAGAGTGTATGTAAGGTAATTGTTGGTTGAAGAGTGTATGTAAGGTAATTGTTGGCTGAAGAGTGTATGTAAGGTAATTGTTGACTGAAGAGTGTATGTAAGGTAATTGTTGGCTGAAGAGTGTATGTAAGGTAAGTGTTGGTTGAAGAGTGTCTGTAAGGTAATTGTTGGCTGAAGAGTGTCTGTAAGGTAATTGTTGGCTGAAGAGTGTCTGTAAGGTAAGTGTTGGTTGAAGAGTGTATGTAATGTAAGTGTCGGCTGAAGAGTGTCTGTAAGGTAAGTGTTGGCTGAAGAGTGTCTGTAAGATAATTGTTGGTTGAAGAGTGTATGTAAGGTGAGTGTTGTCTGAAGAGTGTCTGTAAGGTAAGTGTCGGCTGAAGAGTGTCTGTAAGGTAAGTTGGCTGAAGAGTGAATGTAAGGTAAGTGTTGGCTGAAGAGTGTCTGTAAGGTAAGTTGGCTGAAGAGTGTCTGTAAGGTAAGTTGGCTGAAGAGTGTCTGTAAGGTAAGTGTTGTCTGAAGAGTGTCTGTAAGGTGAGTGTTGGCTGAAGAGTATCTGTAAGGTAAGTGTCGGCTGAAGAGTGTCTGTAAGGTAAGTTGGCTGAAGAGTGTCTGTAAGGTAAGTTGGCTGAAGAGTGTCTGTAAGGTAAGTGTTGGCTGAAAAGTGTCTGTAAGGTAAGTGTTGGCTGAAGAGTGTCTGTAAGGTAAGTTGGCTGAAGAGTGTCTGTAAGGTAAGTGTTGGCTGAAGAGTGTCTGTAAGGTAAGTGTTGGCTGAAGAGTGTATGTAAGGTAAGTGTTGGCTGAAGAGTGTCTGTAAGGTAAGTGTTGGCTGAAGAGTGTCTGTAAGGTAAGTTGGCTGAAGAGTGTCTGTAAGGTAAGTGTCGGCTGAAGAGTGTCTGTAAGGTAAGTTGGCTGAAGAGTGTCTGTAAGGTAAGTTGGCTGAAGAGTGTATGTAAGGTAAGTGTTGGCTGAAGAGTGTCTGTAAGGTAAGTGTTGGCTGAAGAGTGTATGTAAGGTAATTGTTGGCTGAAGAGTGTCTGTAAGGTAAGTGTCGGCTGAAGAGTGTCTGTAAGGTAAGTTGGCTGAAGAGTGTCTGTAAGGTAAGTTGGCTGAAGAGTGTCTGTAAGGTAAGTGTTGTCTGAAGAGTGTCTGTAAGGTAAGTGTTGGCTGAAGAGTGTATGTAAGGTAATTGTTGGCTGAAGAGTGTATGTAAGGTAATTGTTGGCTGAAGAGTGTCTGTAAGGTAAGTGTTGGCTGAAGAGTGTCTGTAAGGTAAGTGTTGGCTGAAGAGTGTCTGTAAGGTAAGTGTCGGCTGAAGAGTGTCTATAACGTAAGAGTTGTCTGAATAGTGTCTGTAAGGTTATTGTTGGTTGAAGAGTGTCTGTAAGGTAAGTGTTGTTTGAAGAGTGTCTGTAAGGTAAGTGTTGTCTGAAGAGTGTATGTAAGGTAAGTGTCGGCTGAAGAGTGTCTGTAAGGTAAGTGTTGGCTGAAGAGTGTCTGTAAGGTAAGTGTTGGCTGAAGAGTGTCTGTAAGGTAAGTGTTGGCTGAAGAGTGTATGTAAGGTAAGTGTTGGCTGAAGAGTGTCTGTAAGGTAAGTGTTGGCTGAAGAGTGTCTGTAAGATAAGTGTCGGATGAAGAGTGTCTGTAAGGTAAGTGTTGGCTGAAGAGTGTCTGTAAGGTAATTGTTGGCTGAAGAGTGTCTGTAAGGTAAGTGTTGGCTGAAGAGTGTCTGTAAGGTAATTGTTGTCTGAAGAGTGTCTGTAAGGTAAGTGTTGGCTGAAGAGTGTCTGTAAGGTAAGTGTTGTCTGAAGAGTGTCTGTAAGGTAAGTGTTGTCTGAAGAGTGTCTGTAAGGTAAGTGTTGTCTGAAGAGTGTCTGTAAGGTAAGTTGGCTGAAGAGTGTCTGTGAGGTAAGTGTTGTCTGAAGAGTGTATGTAAGGTAAGTGTTGCCTGAAGAGTGTCTGTGAGGTAATTATTGTCTGAAGAGTGTATGTAAGGTAAGTGTTGGCTGAAGAGTGTCTGTAAGGTAAGTGTTGTCTGAAGAGTGTCTGTAAGGTAAGTGTTGGCTGAAGAGTGTCTGTAAGGTAAGTGTTGGCTGAAGAGTGTCTGTAAGGTAAGTGTTGGCTGAAGAGTGTCTGTAAGGTAAGTGTTGGCTGAAGAGTGTCTGTAAGGTAAGTGTTGGCTGAAGAGTGTCTGTAAGGTAAGTGTTGGCTGAAGAGTGTCTGTAAGGTAAGTGTTGGCTGAAGAGTGTCTGTAAGGTAAGTGTTGGCTGAAGAGTGTCTGTAAGGTAAGTGTTGGCTGAAGAGTGTCTGTAAGGTAAGTGTTGGCTGAAGAGTGTCTGTAAGGTAAGTGTTGGCTGAAGAGTGTCTGTAAGGTAAGTGTTGGCTGAAGAGTGTCTGTAAGGTAAGTGTTGGCTGAAGAGTGTCTGTAAGGTAAGTGTTGGCTGAAGAGTGTCTGTTAGGTAAGTGTCGGCTAAAGAGTGTCTGTAAGGTAAGTGTTGGCTGAAGAGTGTCTGTAAGGTAAGTGTTGGCTGAAGAGTGTATGTAAGGTAAGTGTCGGCTGAAGAGTGTCTGTAATGTAAGTGTCGGCTGAAGAGTATCTGTAACGTAAGTGTTGGCCGAAGAGTGTATGTAAGGTAAGTGTTGGCTGAAGAGTGTCTGTAAGGTAAGTGTTGCCTGAAGAGTGTCTGTAAGGTAAGTGTTGCCTGAAGAGTGTATGTAAGGTAAGTGTTGCCTGAAGAGTGTATGTAAGGTAAGTGTTGCCTGAAGAGTGTCTGTAAGGTAAGTGATGGCTGAAGAGTGTCTGTTAGGTAAGTGTCGGCTAAAGAGTGTCTGTAAGGTAAGTGTTGGCTGAAGAGTGTCTGTAAGGTAAGTGATGGCTGAAGAGTGTCTGTAAGGTAAGTGTCGGCTGAAGAGTGTCTGTAAGGTAAGTGTCGGCTGAAGAGTGTCTGTAACGTAAGTGTTGGCCGAAGAGTGTATGTAAGGTAAGTGTTGGCTGAAGAGTGTATGTAAGGTAAGTGTTGGCTGAAGAGTGTCTGTAAGGTAAGTGTTGCCCGAAGAGTGAATGTAAGGTAATTGTTGCCTGAAGAGTGTCTGTAAGGTAAGTGTTGCCCGAAGAGTGAATGTAAGGTAATTGTTGGCTGAAGAGTGTCTGTAAGGTAAGTGTTTCCTGAAGAGTGTCTGTAAGGTAATTGTTGGCTGAAGAGTGTCTGTAAGGTAAGTGTTTCCTGAAGAGTGTCTGTAAGGTAATTGTTGGCTGAAGAGTGTCTGTAAGGTAAGTGTTTCCTGAAGAGTGTATGTAAGGTAATTGTTGGTTGAAGAGTGTATGTAAGGTAATTGTTGGCTGAAGAGTGTCTGTAAGGTAAGTGTTGGCTGAAGAGTGTTTGTAAGGTAAGTGTTGGGTGAAGAGTGTCTGTAAGGTAAGTGTTGCCTGAAGAGTGTCTGTAAGGTAAGTGTTGGCTGAAGAGTGTCTGTAAGGTAAGTGTTGCCTGAAGAGTGTCTGTAAGGTAATTGTTGGTTGAAGAGTGTATGTAAGGTAAGTGATGGCTGAAGAGTGTCTGTTAGGTAAGTGTCGGCTAAAGAGTGTCTGTAAGGTAAGTGTTGGCTGAAGAGTGTCTGTAAGGTAAGTGTTGGCTGAAGAGTGTATGTAAGGTAAGTGTCGGCTGAAGAGTGTCTGTAATGTAAGTGTCGGCTGAAGAGTGTCTGTAACGTAAGTGTTGGCCGAAGAGTGTATGTAAGGTAAGTGTTGGCTGAAGAGTGTATGTAAGGTAAGTGTTGCCTGAAGAGTGTCTGTAAGGTAAGTGTTGCCTGAAGAGTGTCTGTAAGGTAAGTGATGGCTGAAGAGTGTCTGTTAGGTAAGTGTCGGCTAAAGAGTGTCTGTAAGGTAAGTGTTGGCTGAAGAGTGTCTGTAAGGTAAGTGATGGCTGAAGAGTGTCTGTAAGGTAAGTGTCGGCTGAAGAGTGTCTGTAAGATAAGTGTCGGCTGAAGAGTGTCTGTAACGTAAGTGTTGGCCGAAGAGTGTATGTAAGGTAAGTGTTGCCTGAAGAGTGTCTGTAAGGTAAGTGTTGCCCGAAGAGTGAATGTAAGGTAATTGTTGGCTGAAGAGTGTCTGTAAGGTAAGTGTTTCCTGAAGAGTGTCTGTAAGGTTATTGTTGGTTGAAGAGTGTCTGTAAGGTAAGTGTCGGCTGAAGAGTGTCTGTAAGGTAAGTGTCGGCTGAAGAGTGTCTGTAAGGTAAGTGTTGCCTGAAGAGTGTCTGTAAGGTAAGTGATGGCTGAAGAGTGTCTGTAAGGTAAGTGTCGGCTAAAGAGTGTCTGTAAGGTAAGTGTTGGCTGAAGAGTGTCTGTAAGGTAAGTGATGGCTGAAGAGTGTTTGTAAGGTAAGTGTTGGGTGAAGAGTGTCTGTAAGGTAAGTGTTGCCTGAAGAGTGTCTGTAAGGTAAGTGTTGGGTGAAGAGTGTCTGTAAGGTAAGTGTTGCCTGAAGAGTGTCTGTAAGGTAAGTGTTGGCTGAAGAATGTCTGTAAGGTAATTGTTGGTTGAAGAGTGTATGTAAGGTAAGTGTTGTCTGAAGAGTGTCTGCAAGGTAAGTGTTGTCTGAAGAGTGTCTGTAAGGTAAGTTGGCTGAAGAGTGTCTGTAAGGTAAGTGTTGGCTGAAGAGTGTCTGTAAGGTAAGTGTTGGCTGAAGAGTGTATGTAAGGTAAGTGTTGGCTGAAGGGTGTCTGTAAGGTAAGTGTTGGCTGAAGAGTGTCTGTAAGGTAAGTTGGCTGAAGAGTGTCTGTAAGGTAAGTGTCGGCTGAAGAGTGTCTGTAAGGTAAGTTGGCTGAAGAGTGTCTGTAAGGTAAGTTGGCTGAAGAGTGTATGTAAGGTAAGTGTTGGCTGAAGAGTGTCTGTAAGGTAAGTGTTGGCTGAAGAGTGTATGTAAGGTAATTGTTGGCTGAAGAGTGTCTGTAAGGTAAGTGTCGGCTGAAGAGTGTCTGTAAGGTAAGTTGGCTGAAGAGTGTCTGTAAGGTAAGTTGGCTGAAGAGTGTCTGTAAGGTAAGTGTTGTCTGAAGAGTGTCTGTAAGGTAAGTGTTGGCTGAAGAGTGTATGTAAGGTAATTGTTGGCTGAAGAGTGTATGTAAGGTAATTGTTGGCTGAAGAGTGTCTGTAAGGTAAGTGTTGGCTGAAGAGTGTCTGTAAGGTAAGTGTTGGCTGAAGAGTGTCTGTAAGGTAAGTGTCGGCTGAAGAGTGTCTATAACGTAAGAGTTGTCTGAATAGTGTCTGTAAGGTTATTGTTGGTTGAAGAGTGTCTGTAAGGTAAGTGTTGTCTGAAGAGTGTCTGTAAGGTAAGTGTTGTCTGAAGAGTGTATGTAAGGTAAGTGTCGGCTGAAGAGTGTCTGTAAGGTAAGTGTTGGCTGAAGAGTGTCTGTAAGGTAAGTGTTGGCTGAAGAGTGTCTGTAAGGTAAGTGTTGGCTGAAGAGTGTATGTAAGGTAAGTGTTGGCTGAAGAGTGTCTGTAAGGTAAGTGTTGGCTGAAGAGTGTCTGTAAGATAAGTGTCGGATGAAGAGTGTCTGTAAGGTAAGTGTTGGCTGAAGAGTGTCTGTAAGGTAATTGTTGGCTGAAGAGTGTCTGTAAGGTAAGTGTTGGCTGAAGAGTGTCTGTAAGGTAATTGTTGTCTGAAGAGTGTCTGTAAGGTAAGTGTTGGCTGAAGAGTGTCTGTAAGGTAAGTGTTGTCTGAAGAGTGTCTGTAAGGTAAGTGTTGTCTGAAGAGTGTCTGTAAGGTAAGTGTTGTCTGAAGAGTGTCTGTAAGGTAAGTTGGCTGAAGAGTGTCTGTGAGGTAAGTGTTGTCTGAAGAGTGTATGTAAGGTAAGTGTTGCCTGAAGAGTGTCTGTGAGGTAATTATTGTCTGAAGAGTGTATGTAAGGTAAGTGTTGGCTGAAGAGTGTCTGTAAGGTAAGTGTTGTCTGAAGAGTGTCTGTAAGGTAAGTGTTGGCTGAAGAGTGTCTGTAAGGTAAGTGTTGGCTGAAGAGTGTCTGTAAGATAAGTGTTGGCTGAAGAGTGTCTGTAAGGTAAGTGTTGGCTGAAGAGTGTCTGTAAGGTAAGTGTTGGCTGAAGAGTGTCTGTAAGGTAAGTGTTGGCTGAAGAGTGTCTGTAAGGTAAGTGTTGGCTGAAGAGTGTCTGTAAGGTAAGTGTTGGCTGAAGAGTGTCTGTAAGGTAAGTGTTGGCTGAAGAGTGTCTGTAAGGTAAGTGTTGGCTGAAGAGTGTCTGTAAGGTAAGTGTTGGCTGAAGAGTGTCTGTAAGGTAAGTGTTGGCTGAAGAGTGTCTGTAAGGTAAGTGTTGGCTGAAGAGTGTCTGTTAGGTAAGTGTCGGCTAAAGAGTGTCTGTAAGGTAAGTGTTGGCTGAAGAGTGTCTGTAAGGTAAGTGTTGGCTGAAGAGTGTATGTAAGGTAAGTGTCGGCTGAAGAGTGTCTGTAATGTAAGTGTCGGCTGAAGAGTATCTGTAACGTAAGTGTTGGCTGAAGAGTGTATGTAAGGTAAGTGTTGCCTGAAGAGTGTCTGTAAGGTAAGTGTTGCCTGAAGAGTGTCTGTAAGGTAAGTGTTGCCTGAAGAGTGTATGTAAGGTAAGTGTTGCCTGAAGAGTGTATGTAAGGTAAGTGTTGCCTGAAGAGTGTCTGTAAGGTAAGTGATGGCTGAAGAGTGTCTGTTAGGTAAGTGTCGGCTAAAGAGTGTCTGTAAGGTAAGTGTTGGCTGAAGAGTGTCTGTAAGGTAAGTGTTGGCTGAAGAGTGTCTGTAAGGTAAGTGTCGGCTGAAGAGTGTCTGTAAGGTAAGTGTCGGCTGAAGAGTGTCTGTAAGGTAAGTGTTGGCTGAAGAGTGTATGTAAGGTAAGTGTTGCCTGAAGAGTGTATGTAAGGTAAGTGTTGGCTGAAGAGTGTCTGTAAGGTAAGTGTTGCCCGAAGAGTGAATGTAAGGTAATTGTTGCCTGAAGAGTGTCTGTAAGGTAAGTGTTGCCCGAAGAGTGAATGTAAGGTAATTGTTGGCTGAAGAGTGTCTGTAAGGTAAGTGTTTCCTGAAGAGTGTCTGTAAGGTAATTGTTGGCTGAAGAGTGTCTGTAAGGTAAGTGTTTCCTGAAGAGTGTCTGTAAGGTAAGTGTTGGCTGAAGAGTGTCTGTAAGGTAAGTGTTTCCTGAAGAGTGTATGTAAGGTAATTGTTGGTTGAAGAGTGTATGTAAGGTAATTGTTGGCTGAAGAGTGTCTGTAAGGTAAGTGTTGGCTGAAGAGTGTTTGTAAGGTAAGTGTTGGGTGAAGAGTGTCTGTAAGGTAAGTGTTGCCTGAAGAGTGTCTGTAAGGTAAGTGTTGGGTGAAGAGTGTCTGTAAGGTAAGTGTTGCCTGAAGAGTGTCTGTAAGGTAATTGTTGGTTGAAGAGTGTATGTAAGGTAAGTGATGGCTGAAGAGTGTCTGTTAGGTAAGTGTCGGCTAAAGAGTGTCTGTAAGGTAAGTGTTGGCTGAAGAGTGTCTGTAAGGTAAGTGTTGGCTGAAGAGTGTATGTAAGGTAAGTGTCGGCTGAAGAGTGTCTGTAATGTAAGTGTCGGCTGAAGAGTATCTGTAACGTAAGTGTTGGCCGAAGAGTGTATGTAAGGTAAGTGTTGGCTGAAGAGTGTATGTAAGGTAAGTGTTGCCTGAAGAGTGTCTGTAAGGTAAGTGTTGCCTGAAGAGTGTCTGTAAGGTAAGTGATGGCTGAAGAGTGTCTGTTAGGTAAGTGTCGGCTAAAGAGTGTCTGTAAGGTAAGTGTTGGCTGAAGAGTGTCTGTAAGGTAAGTGATGGCTGAAGAGTGTCTGTAAGGTAAGTGTCGGCTGAAGAGTGTCTGTAAGATAAGTGTCGGCTGAAGAGTGTCTGTAACGTAAGTGTTGGCCGAAGAGTGTATGTAAGGTAAGTGTTGCCTGAAGAGTGTCTGTAAGGTAAGTGTTGCCCGAAGAGTGAATGTAAGGTAATTGTTGGCTGAAGAGTGTCTGTAAGGTAAGTGTTTCCTGAAGAGTGTCTGTAAGGTTATTGTTGGTTGAAGAGTGTCTGTAAGGTAAGTGTCGGCTGAAGAGTGTCTGTAAGGTAAGTGTCGGCTAAAGAGTGTCTGTAAGGTAAGTGTTGCCTGAAGAGTGTCTGTAAGGTAAGTGATGGCTGAAGAGTGTCTGTTAGGTAAGTGTCGGCTAAAGAGTGTCTGTAAGGTAAGTGTTGGCTGAAGAGTGTCTGTAAGGTAAGTGATGGCTGAAGAGTGTTTGTAAGGTAAGTGTTGGGTGAAGAGTGTCTGTAAGGTAAGTGTTGCCTGAAGAGTGTCTGTAAGGTAAGTGTTGGGTGAAGAGTGTCTGTAAGGTAAGTGTTGCCTGAAGAGTGTCTGTAAGGTAAGTGTTGGCTGAAGAATGTCTGTAAGGTAATTGTTGGTTGAAGAGTGTATGTAAGGTAAGTGTTGTCAGAAGAGTGTCTGTAAGGTAAGTGTTGGGTGAAGAGTGTCTGTAAGGTAATTGTTGGCTGAAGAGTGTCTGTAAGGTAAGTGTTGGCTGAAGAGTGTCTGTAAGGTAATTGTTGTCTGAAGAGTGTCTGTAAGGTAAGTGTTGGCTGAAGAGTGTCTGTAAGGTAAGTGTTGTCTGAAGAGTGTCTGTAAGGTAAGTGTTGTCTGAAGAGTGTCTGTAAGGTAAGTGTTGTCTGAAGAGTGTCTGTAAGGTAAGTTGGCTGAAGAGTGTCTGTGAGGTAAGTGTTGTCTGAAGAGTGTATGTAAGGTAAGTGTTGCCTGAAGAGTGTCTGTGAGGTAATTATTGTCTGAAGAGTGTATGTAAGGTAAGTGTTGGCTGAAGAGTGTCTGTAAGGTAAGTGTTGTCTGAAGAGTGTCTGTAAGGTAAGTGTTGGCTGAAGAGTGTCTGTAAGGTAAGTGTTGGCTGAAGAGTGTCTGTAAGGTAAGTGTTGGCTGAAGAGTGTCTGTAAGATAAGTGTTGGCTGAAGAGTGTCTGTAAGGTAAGTGTTGGCTGAAGAGTGTCTGTAAGGTAAGTGTTGGCTGAAGAGTGTCTGTAAGATAAGTGTTGGCTGAAGAGTGTCTGTAAGATAAGTGTTGGCTGAAGAGTGTCTGTAAGGTAAGTGTTGGCTGAAGAGTGTCTGTAAGGTAAGTGTTGGCTGAAGAGTGTCTGTAAGGTAAGTGTTGGCTGAAGAGTGTCTGTAAGGTAAGTGTTGGCTGAAGAGTGTCTGTAAGGTAAGTGTTGGCTGAAGAGTGTCTGTTAGGTAAGTGTCGGCTAAAGAGTGTCTGTAAGGTAATTGTTGGCTGAAGAGTGTCTGTAAGGTAAGTGTTGGCTGAAGAGTGTATGTAAGGTAAGTGTCGGCTGAAGAGTATCTGTAACGTAAGTGTTGGCCGAAGAGTGTATGTAAGGTAAGTGTTGCCTGAAGAGTGTCTGTAAGGTAAGTGTTGCCTGAAGAGTGTCTGTAAGGTAAGTGTTGCCTGAAGAGTGTATGTAAGGTAAGTGTTGCCTGAAGAGTGTATGTAAGGTAAGTGTTGCCTGAAGAGTGTCTGTAAGGTAAGTGTTGGCTGAAGAGTGTCTGTTAGGTAAGTGTCGGCTAAAGAGTGTCTGTAAGGTAAGTGTTGGCTGAAGAGTGTCTGTAAGGTAAGTGTTGGCTGAAGAGTGTCTGTAAGGTAAGTGTCGGCTGAAGAGTGTCTGTAAGGTAAGTGTCGGCTGAAGAGTGTCTGTAAGGTAAGTGTTGGCCGAAGAGTGTATGTAAGGTAAGTGTTGCCTGAAGAGTGTATGTAAGGTAAGTGTTGGCTGAAGAGTGTCTGTAAGGTAAGTGTTGCCCGAAGAGTGAATGTAAGGTAATTGTTGCCTGAAGAGTGTCTGTAAGGTAAGTGTTGCCCGAAGAGTGAATGTAAGGTAATTGTTGGCTGAAGAGTGTCTGTAAGGTAAGTGTTGGCTGAAGAGTGTCTGTAAGGTAATTGTTGGCTGAAGAGTGTCTGTAAGGTAAGTGTTTCCTGAAGAGTGTCTGTAAGGTAATTGTTGGCTGAAGAGTGTCTGTAAGGTAAGTGTTGGCTGAAGAGTGTATGTAAGGTAATTGTTGGTTGAAGAGTGTATGTAAGGTAATTGTTGGCTGAAGAGTGTCTGTAAGGTAAGTGTTGGCTGAAGAGTGTCTGTAAGGTAAGTGTTGGGTGAAGAGTGTCTGTAAGGTAAGTGTTGCCTGAAGAGTGTCTGTAAGGTAAGTGTTGGCTGAAGAGTGTCTGTAAGGTAAGTGTTGCCTGAAGAGTGTCTGTAAGGTAATTGTTGGTTGAAGAGTGTATGTAAGGTAAGTGATGGCTGAAGAGTGTCTGTTAGGTAAGTGTCGGCTAAAGAGTGTCTGTAAGGTAAGTGTTGGCTGAAGAGTGTCTGTAAGGTAAGTGTTGGCTGAAGAGTGTATGTAAGGTAAGTGTCGGCTGAAGAGTGTCTGTAATGTAAGTGTCGGCTGAAGAGTATCTGTAACGTAAGTGTTGGCCGAAGAGTGTATGTAAGGTAAGTGTTGGCTGAAGAGTGTATGTAAGGTAAGTGTTGGCTGAAGAGTGTCTGTAAGGTAAGTGTTGCCTGAAGAGTGTCTGTAAGGTAAGTGATGGCTGAAGAGTGTCTGTTAGGTAAGTGTCGGCTAAAGAGTGTCTGTAAGGTAAGTGTTGGCTGAAGAGTGTCTGTAAGGTAAGTGATGGCTGAAGAGTGTCTGTAAGGTAAGTGTCGGCTGAAGAGTGTCTGTAAGGTAAGTGTCGGCTGAAGAGTGTCTGTAACGTAAGTGTTGGCCGAAGAGTGTATGTAAGGTAAGTGTTGCCTGAAGAGTGTCTGTAAGGTAAGTGTTGCCCGAAGAGTGAATGTAAGGTAATTGTTGGCTGAAGAGTGTCTGTAAGGTAAGTGTTTCCTGAAGAGTGTCTGTAAGGTTATTGTTGGTTGAAGAGTGTCTGTAAGGTAAGTGTCGGCTGAAGAGTGTCTGTAAGGTAAGTGTCGGCTAAAGAGTGTCTGTAAGGTAAGTGTTGCCTGAAGAGTGTCTGTAAGGTAAGTGATGGCTGAAGAGTGTCTGTGAGGTAAGTGTCGGCTAAAGAGTGTCTGTAAGGTAAGTGTTGGCTGAAGAGTGTCTGTAAGGTAAGTGATGGCTGAAGAGTGTTTGTAAGGTAAGTGTTGGGTGAAGAGTGTCTGTAAGGTAAGTGTTGCCTGAAGAGTGTCTGTAAGGTAAGTGTTGAGTGAAGAGTGTCTGTAAGGTAAGTGTTGCCTGAAGAGTGTCTGTAAGGTAAGTGTTGGCTGAAGAATGTCTGTAAGGTAATTGTTGGTTGAAGAGTGTATGTAAGGTAAGTGTTGTCAGAAGAGTGTCTGTAAGGTAAGTGTTGGGTGAAGAGTGTATGTAAGGTAATTGTTGTCTGAAGAGTGTATGTAAGGTAAGTGTTGCCTGAAGAGTGTTTGTAAGGTAAGTGTTGTCAGAAGAGTGTCTGTAAGGTAAGTGTTGGCTGAAGAGTGTCTGTAAGGTAAGTGTTGGCTGAAGAGTGTATGTAAGGTAATTGTTGTCTGAAGAGTGTATGTAAGGTAATTGTTGCCTGAAGAGTGTCTGTAAGGTAAGTGTTGCCTGAAGAGTGTCTGTAAGGTAAGTGTTGGCTGAAGAGTGTATGTAAGGTAATTGTTGGCTGAAGAATGTCTGTAAGGTAATTGTTGGTTGAAGAGTGTATGTAAGGTAAGTGTTGTCAGAAGAGTGTCTGTAAGGTAAGTGTTGGGTGAAGAGTGTATGTAAGGTAATTGTTGCCTGAAGAGTGTTTGTAAGGTAAGTGTTGGGTGAAGAGTGTATGTAAGGTAAGTGTTGGGTGAAGAGTGTATGTAAGGTAAGTGTTGTCAGAAGAGTGTCTGTAAGGTAAGTGTTGGGTGAAGAGTGTATGTAAGGTAATTGTTGCCTGAAGAGTGTTTGTAAGGTAAGTGTTGGGTGAAGAGTGTATGTAAGGTAAGTGTTGTCTGAAGAGTGTCTGTAAGGTAAGTGTTGTCTGAAGAGTGTTTGTAAGGTAAGTGTTGGCTGAAGAGTGTCTGTAAGGTAAGTGTTGACTGAAGAGTGTATGTAAGGTAAGTGTTGGCTGCAGAGTGTTTGTAAGGTAAGTGTTGGGTGAAGAGTGTATGTAAGGTAAGTGTTGTCTGAAGAGTGTTTGTAAGGTAAGTGTTGGGTGAAGAGTGTCTGTAAGGTAAGTGTTGCCTGAAGAGTGTCTGTAAGGTAAGTGTTGGCTGAAGAGTGAATGTAAGGTAAGTGTTGTCAGAAGAGTGTCTGTAAGGCAAGTGTTTTCTGAAGAGTGTATGTTAGGTAAGTGTTGGCTGAAGAGTGTCTGTAAGGTAAGTGTTGGCTGAAGAGTGTCTGTAAGGTAATTGTTGTCTGAAGAGTGTCTGTAAGGTAAGTGTTGACTGAAGAGTGTCTGTCAGGTAATTGTTGTCTGAAGAGTGTCTGTAAGGTATTTGTTGTCTGAAGAGGGTATGTAAGGTAAGTGTTGGCTGAAGAGTGTCTGTAAGGTAAGTGTTGGGTGAAGAGTTTATGTAATGTAATTGTTGTCTGAAGAGTGTCTGTAAGGTAAGTGTTGTCAGAAGAGTGTCTGTAAGGCAAGTGTTTTCTGAAGAGTGTATGTAAGGTAAGTGTTGTCTGAAGAGTGTATGTAAGGTAATTGTTGGCTGAAGAGTGTCTGTAAGGTAATTGTTGGCTGAAGAGTGTCTGTAAGGTAAGTGTTGGCTGAAGAGTGTCTGTAAGGTAAGTGTTGCCTGAAGAGTGTCTGTAAGGTAAGTCTTGGCTGAAGAATGTCTGTAAGGTAATTGTTGGTTGAAAAGTGTATGTAAGGTAAGTGTTGTCAGAATAGTGTCTGTTAGGTAAGTGTCGGCTAAAGAGTGTCTGTAAGGTAATTGTTAGTTGAAGAGTGTCTGTAAGGTAAGTTGGCTGAAGAGTGTCTGTGAGGTAAGTGTTGTCTGAAGAGGGTATGTAAGGTAAGTGTTGCCTGAAGAGTGTCTGTGAGGTAATTATTGTCTGAAGAGTGTATGTAAGGTAAGTGTTGGCTGAAGAGTGTCTGTAATGTAAGTGTCGGCTGAAGAGTGTCTGTAAGGTAATTGTTGTCTGAAGAGTGTCTGTAAGGTAAGTGTTGACTGAAGAGTGTCTGTCAGGTAATTGTTTTCTGAAGAGTGTATGTAAGGTAAGTGTTGTCTGAAGAGTGTATGTAAGGTAATTGTTGGCTGAAGAATGTCTGTAAGGTAAGTGTTGTCTGAAGAGTGTCTGTAAGGTAAGTGTTG